>NW_012150541.1:2774776-2788115 GCF_000956105.1 Propithecus coquereli | reverse complement strand
CCACGGCACTCTAGCCTGGGCAACACAGTGAGACTCTGTCTCAAAAAAAAAAAAAAAAAACGCGAACTCCCCTTCCCTCCTCCCCAGCCCTGAGAACCACCATTCTACTTTCTGTCCCTATGAATTTGACCACACTAGGTACTTCATAGTAGTAGACTCAGGCAATATTCGTCCTTTTGTGGCTGGCTTATTCCATTTAGCACAATGTCTTGTAGGTTCATCCACGTTGTGTAGCATGTGTCAGAATTTCCTTCCTTTTTAAGGCTGAATAATATTCCCTGTGTGTATCCACCACATTTGTTTATCCACTCATCCATCCGTGGACATCTGGGCTGTTGCCGTCTGTAGGCTATTGTGAATAACGCTGCTCTGAACATGATATACGGATATTTCTTTATGACCCTGCCTTCAGTGCCTTTGGGTATCTACCCAGGAGTGGAATTGCTGGATCATATGGAAATTCTATGTTTAATGTTTTTGAGGAACTGCCATTTTGTTTTCCACAGCAGCTGCCTGGTTTTACATTCCCACCAACAATGCATGAGGGTTCCAGTTTCTCCACATCCTGGCCAACACTTGCTGTTTCTTTTTTTTTTTTGATAATAGCCATCCTTGTGGGTGTGCAGTGGTAACTCATTGTGGTCGCGTTAGGCATTTTAAAGCACATTCTTGGAGTCTACTTCCCCTGTAGGCTGGTCCTAGACGTCCCAGCCAGGGTTGCCAGGCCTCCAGGGGCAGTTTGGGTGGAAGGTTCTCAGTCCTGTCACCCTGCTGTGGTCGCAGCTCTGTCCTGTTGCTATGCACAGGAAGTGGGAAGGCCAGGATTGCAGCTCTGTCACTGATGAGTGTGGGTTTTGGACCAGTCACTGTCTCAGTGTCAGGTTCCTCACACCCTTACACAAAATGGCATTTCTGCTGGTTACTGAATCATGCAAAACCAGCTGGGTGGACGCTCACCAAATTTGACAGCTGTGTTTGGGATGGTCTGACTTAGCATATGGGCTATGTAGCTGATATAACATTTACTTTGGGGGACCATGGGGAGCCCCCTTCAAATAACGGAGCATTCAGCCTCTGGAGGAGCTATAGCCAAGGTCAGGGAGGCCCCTGTACCTGCTGCTAAGGACAGGCCCACCTGTTAACACATTGTGGCCAGAGAACAGGGCCTTCCAATATGAGCCCTGAATCAAACGCACGGGACCGGGCCCCACGTGGCAGAGTTTCAGCTTCTCACTTGAGCACTTCCAGGCAGGGGGGCCTCAGGGAGGCTCCAGGTGGGTGGGCTCACAGGGCAGCTCCTCAGCCAGGCTGGGTGGGTCGGCCAGTCTATTCGCCAATCTGCTCAGGGCTTTTCAGACTGTAACGTGCATGGCAATCACCAGGGGTCTTGTTAAATCAGCAGGTCTGGGGTGGGCCTGGGGTCCTGCACTGCTGGCTGCCCCAGGGGATGCCGCTGCTGCTGGTGCCTGGGCCACCTCTGAGGCCCGAGGCCCCGGATGATCTCCGGGGTGCTGCCTCGTCCCAACACCTCTCAGCTCCCAGGACCTCTCCCTGCGTCCACCTGCAAGCTCTTTCCGATGGTCTTTCCCTGCAGCCCAAGAGCCCGGTGCTGTGGTTTCTGCTGCTGCTGCCCCTTGCGTACCTACGGATGTTTTCATTTAATCTCGTAAGGCTTTTCTGGAGCCCACGCTCCCTACGGTTGGGGAATGCATCTCATCCGCCCCTTGGCACCCCTAGAGTACCTAGCACAGTGCTGTGCGAGGATGTCTTTTCAACGCTGTTTGTTGGAGGAATAATAACAGCCTTCATACGTGTGAACATCTGACAGGTCACAAGCACCTTCGCAGGCCTAATTCATCACCTGCCATTTCTCTTCCCACGAAACCAGCAGTTCCTCTCGGCTTAGGTGCTAGGTGTGAATTTTCTCATTTTTATCATCACAACCATACTGAGAGTTACATGGGGCAGGTTTTAACTTGTCTGCAAAGAGGGGGAAGCTACGGTTTACAGAACAGTTGCGTGTGCTGCCCCTCGTATCCTAGGGGATAGGCAAGGCTGGGATCTGCCCCCACGTTGCTGCTCTCGCCTCCCTGGAGGAGAGTTGTGGCACCAGCATGAGCAGGGACTTGGGCCCCAGACAGTGGTTGCTCCTCTTGAGGCCATCCCAGTGGTGGCTGGCCAGAGTTTTGGGGGCCAGCCCCTAGGCCTCCCTGCCAGCATCCCAGCTGGGCCAATGCCCTATGGCACAGGTGTGCCCCACAGGGCTTCTTTCCTGTCCCTTGCACTGCAGGGTAACGGTCCAGAGGACTGGGTTTCTGGTCCGAGCTCCATCACTTCTGACCGTGGGGCCAGGGACCAGGCACTGACCCACCGAGTCTTGGTTTTCTCGTCTGTGGAATGAGGGCAGTGCTGTGTGTCCAGCCGGGCCCACTGGGCAGTCCTGAGCCCACAGTGACAGCTCTGTGTGAAAACACTTTGTGCATGCAAAGAGACATACACGCCACGTATTCACCAAGCGCGCACGTTGTAAAGCAGAGTTGCTTTTTTATTTTCAGAAGTTTGGGTATTTACGCAGATACCCAGGGCAGTCTCGTGTGCATGACCGTCCCGGCGGCTCATTTGTTGCTTTGCTGGGTAAGAATGAGACGTGGGCCCTGTCGAAGCCATCGGCTGCCTCCTCCAGCCTGGGAGGTTGATTTCCTTTGTCGTGCCGACACTTCCCAGGGGTCAGCCGGAGTCATCCGACATCGGGATGGCAGCTTCGAGTTAAAAGTTAATTATTCTTCTTTATCATTTTGAAGACACTTAATTTTTTTTACTGATTTACCCTGCTTTGTAATTATAGATGTGGTGATTAGAATGTCTCATGCTCTACATTGCAGATTCTGAAAAAATACCGTTTGTTCCCGTTGCTGCTTTAAAACTCTTCCTTTATAAGTTTTTTTTTTTTTCTTCTGTTTTCGTGACAGTGTTTAGGGACTCTGGCCAGGCCCGGTGCCTCTGCCGGGGCTATTAGCGCTGCTGTGCACATACATAATTAAGAAATTTCAAAACGCAAACGGCTGCCGTTGGGGCCAGTAGCCCGTGTGGTCACCGTCCCTCACGCGAGCTCTCCAGACGGCCGCGTGTGTTTGGTAAAGTAAATTAAACATACAACAACTTTGCTTAATATAATGCTCAAATTTAAGATGTAGCAAGAAGTGGGAAAAACAAACAATAAAGAGATCTGGGGAGAGTGAAAATCACATATTTAAATGAGGAGACAGTTCCCGCCTGCTGCCTTTCCCACTTGCGGTTTCTCCCCGCGCAGAGCTGCTGCGGACTCGAGTCCTTCGCCACCTGTGTTTTCCGGCCAGACTTCTGTTCCATTTCCGTCATCTCCGAGCAGACTTTGGGCTTGGAAGGGACCTTTGGAGCCTCAACTAGATCACATATTTTACCCTTTGGAAACTTATTATTATAGAGGCAAGGGGACAGCGTTTCGGCATTTGGCAAAAGAGGGGCCCAGCAGCTGAAGAGGAGCCGTCGCAAATACCAGCCCGATGGGAGGCCCGTCTCTGGTTTTTATGTCCAAGCTGGGACTCTTGGCCTTGAAAGCCTGCTTCTGGTTGTGAAAGTTGGTCCCTTCCCAACGTTATAGCATTAAAAGAAATTTTTTTTGCCACTAATAAAACCATGTTCAGGGCCAATACTCACGCTTTAAAAAAATACAATTGTCGTTTGGAGCCCTGTTAACAGAAGCAGATTTCTTGAAAACAGATGCTGTGTTTGTGGGCCGAGGCTGATGCTATTTGGATGGGTGTAGAAGTTTCCCCATCTCACTAAGAAGGGAACGTGGTGATAGTGCTTCATATACAAAAGCCAAAAATCAACAGTCATTATGCTACCCAGCAATAACCACGGCTAGTATTTTGGTGTGTATCTTAAGGATATAGAACTGCTTTTAGACCTCCTTCTATGTATATGTATACAAACAGATTAATCTTTTAAAAAAAGTAAGTGGAACATATTACTTTTTAGCATTTTTCTCACACTTACTGTCCTTTGAACACTTTCCCAAGTTAATGAATATTTGAACACATGATATTTAATGGTTGCAGAAGGTTCTGTCACTTAGCTGACATCACCATTTCTGTAGTTCTTTTGATACTGACGAACATGTAGGCTCTTCCCTTTACAAAATTTTTGCTTTTAAGGAAATGCTTCCATGACCATCCTCCTACATGCATCTTTGTGCATGTCTAAGATAAATTCTAAGAAACAGGGATACTGTATCAAAGGTTATGTTCATTGACATTACCATTTATTCCTCTTAAAAATCGCATTTTCAGCTGAGCCCGGTGGCTCACATCTGTAATCCTAGCACTCTGGGAGGCAAAGGTGGGAGGATTGCTTGAGGCCAGGAGTTCAAGACCAGCTTGAGCAAGAGTGAGACCCATCTCTACTAAAAATAGAAAAAATTAGCTGGGCATGGTGGCACATGCCTGTAGTCCCAGCTCCTTGGGAGGCTGAGGCAGGAGAATCACTTGAGCCCAGGAGTTTGGGTTGCCGTGAGCTAGGCTGACACCACTGCACTCTAGCTGGGGCGACAGAACGAGACTCTGTCTCAAAAAGAAAAAAAAAGCATTTTCCTTGGTAAAAGATGCAAACTGCTTTAAGACATCTGCTGCACTTGTTGCAGTATTCACGTAGAATATCTTCTCTCAAGAGGGCTGCAGGTGTGTCGTCTACAGCAGCCTGGCTAATGGCTATCACCCTAGAAAGATACCAGCAGCCTGCAGGGGAGACGGCGTCACCGACAGCTGGGAGGGTGGTAACTAGGCCTGCCTCCCATCAGTGAGTGCTGCCACCAGCACCTATCCCAGGAACAGAGACTGAACACGATACAGGGAACATGGACCCACGGCTCCCTGGGGAGGAAGCTGCCAACTCCTCCTCAAACCACAGATAACCCTCACTGGGGAGGGCAGACAGCCAAGATTTTTTATCTGTTGAGGGTGATTCAGTCAAGGTAGGGTAACGGGATTTGGGGATTTGTAAGACAAGGGGTTGTTGCAAAGAGCTGGTTGTATTAGGTTATTAAGTATGAAATGTCTATTTTCCTAAGTTGGAGAGTTGATGTCTCTGACATTTCACTTTGATATTCTTGTTTTATTTTTATTGTGAAGGTACATCCTCATTCTTTCAAGTGCATAGTTTGACTTGTGATTATCTTTCAAAAAAAATTTTTAGAGCAATTTTTGTGAAACCATGGATAAGTAAACTTCCATGTTATTTTTGAATATGAGTTCCGTCATGGAACCAATGCAGTGTAGACAGCTCAAAATATCAATGAAGTGTTTGGGAAGGATGTGGCTAATGAATGCCCAGATGGTTTGAGAAGTTCTGTTCCGGTGATTTTAATCTTGAAAACGAGCCACATGGGTGACCTGAGACCAAGGTGGATAACGATGAGCTGAAAGCTGTAGTGGAAGCAAATCCATCTCAACCTACTAGTGAATTAACAGCAAGGTTTGATGTTACTATTCCAATAATATTGGACCATTTGAAACAAATCAGCAAGGTGAAGAAGCTGGATAGATAGATTCTGCATGAATTAAATGAACATCAGAAGAGAAATCATCACGAATCTTGCCTTTCTTTGCTGTCATGACATAAAGGTGAACCATTTCTCTACCATATTGTTACGTGTGGTGAAGAATGGATTCTTTTTGATAATCACAAGAATTCGGCACTATGGTTGGATAAAGATGAAGTGCCAAAACACAGTCTCAAACCAAATATTCATCATAAAAAGCTAAGGTGTCTGTTTGGTGGTCCAGTGCTGGTATTATCCACTACAGCTTCATGAAACCTGATCAATCGATTACAGCAGATGTCTATTGCAACCAACTGGGAAAAATGATGAGGATGCTTGTGATTAAGCACCCGAGATTGGTGAATAGAGACAGGCCAATCCTCTTGCAAGAGAATGCTCGACCACATGTGGCACAAACAACACTGCTCAAACTACAGCAGCTGGACTTGGAAACTCTCTGTCATCCACCATATTCAGCAGACCTTGTACCAACTACTACCACTTCTTCCAGGCTTTGGACCACTTCTTGCAAGGAGAAATATTCAATTCTCAACAAGCTGTGGAAAAAGACTGTCATGATTTCATCGCCACTCATTCTCCAGACTTCTTCCCTGCTGGCATGAACAAGCTACTATTACGATGGCAAAACTGTATCTACAGTTTAGGTTCATACTTTGATTAATTGTACTGCTTCTTGTTTGAGATATAATGAACTAAGCTTTTGATTTGAAATCAGACATTTCATATTTAATGACCTAAATATTATAGTAGCAATGTGGATGGAATCATGGTCCCAGAAGGTTCCAGAAGCTTTATCAGTAGGGCAGATTACAGAGTATCAGATTTTCATTAGGTGGAATTCTGTGGGATACTGGCACTAGAAAGTGAGCACTAGGTTGGCTACAAAGCTGTTGTTTTTTTCAATTCATTAGGGAACAGCTGGGTCCCCAGGTGTAATTCACAAACTGGATTAGGTAATATCTTTCCTGATGGGCTGTCACCTCAGTGACACAATGTGGTTTCTGCCTTCTCAGCTGTGGCTATCACTGTCTTCTGATAATAGCTCCCGGAATTTTCTCAGGAGAGCTCTATTCCTCTATTCGCAATCTCCCTGGTTTGAGTGGGATTGGTCCCACCTCACTGGTACCACAACAATTAGAATTTGTCAAGTCCCTGACCACTGTGACTGACCTAAGGATGGGCTCATGATCAAGCTTATCCAATCAGAATGAATTTAACACTTTAGTATGAGCGCCTGTTGAAAGGTGTTCCTTCTGTTCCTTTGAAATTAATAGTTGGGAAGCCAAAGCCTGGAGCTGCCAGGGAACCCTTGTTGGAGAGTGCTGCTCTGTTTAGGAAGTGTTTTTGGAGAATAAAATCAACACAAGACAAAGCAAAATAGATACAGACATACAGCTTTCTAAAGATAAAATTTGAGCTCTTAAATCCAGGTATACTTAAAGTAGAGCTATATCTGGAGTGTTCAGTTATTTGAGCCATTATATTCCTCTTTTATTTTTCTCAAGCCAATTTGATTTAGGTTTCTGCTACTTACATCTAAGATTCCTGACTACTACATTCATATTAAATTTCAACTTGATTTATAGATCTAAATGAGATAACGTTGCCCTCAAGCCTATGTGAATAGGCTAAGTTCCACACTTAGTGCTGTGTGGCAGAAACACAATGTCTCCAAGACAAGGCAGATGAGTGCTAGATGGTCAGGGAAGGGAAGGATCACATTACGTTGGTAGGATGAAGACGGGATTCATAGAACAAGTGACATTTTTGATGAATCTTGGAAAATGACCAGGAATTTGACAGGTGGGATTGGTAAGCAATGACATTTCTGGTAAAAAAAATAGTAGGATCAAATGCTGAGAGGAGATAAAATAAAGAAGTACCTAGCATATATAGGAAGAAGGTAGGAGAAAAAACCAGTGAGAATAGTTGGGGTCATGTTTGGATGCTGCATTCCATACTGGAATAAAACTTAATACACTTTGTGTATGATGGAGAAGCTTGTATCAGACCACTAGTCCCACTGAGAATAACTAGAAAATCCACACAAAATTAAAATTAAACCCCTAAACCAAAAACATCAGTTTGAAAGCATTGTATAGAGCTGCTAGGATTTGAGAGGCAAAGATCTTGGAGCGAAGGGATCATTGCATTCAGCTTAACATTCTATATGTTGCTTTTACTTTTGGGTAATTTATCGATATTTGGTTGTGACAAGAGGCTGAGAAGTCTGGTAAAAGGCACTTGCCAAGAGGAAGAGAAGCCAGCAGAATTTTTAGATATCTTGCATGGCTAGGGAAACAAAAATTGGAATTTGGAGCTGCCTAGGTAGCCAGAACATAAGGAATCAAGATAATAAAGGGAAGGAAAGTGAGCCCAATATCAATGGCTTTCACCTTTAAGCATTTACCAAGTCATAGTTGCACAGGGCTAAGAATCCAGGAATGAAGTGGGTGAAAAAAGCAAAGGAAGTTATTAGCAGTTTTATGGTGCTAGGGAAATAGACATTTGTATTTAGGAGCTACCTAGGAGGAGGGGCCCTAGTAAATATTCTAGTTCTGAATTGGACATCTAGATTATTACACCCTTATAGGGTGGTAACTAGAACTTTAGAAAGACTTACTTAGACTCAGGTCAGCAATTTTTCTGATTGGTTTGGAAGTGAGCTGCTCTTACTCTAGCTGTCTGAAAGATGATAGAGTTGACTCTTCTCTGAAGGAAGGCACCATCATCCAGAACTTCTCCACTTCTTCATATACCATGTCTGGTTATCAGTAAAAAAATTTAGGCATACTAAGGAAAGGATCAAAAGAAAAAAATCAAATAATAAAAAGAGAACCATAGAAACAGATCCATAATAGAAACAGAACTAGATATTGCACTTTTTAGACATGGACCTTTAAATAACTCTAATTGATATTGCTCCAAAAACCAGATGACAAGATGGACAGTTTCTTTTTTTTTTTCTTTTGGACAATTTCTTTAGAGAATTGAAATCCTTGAAAAGAACCAAATAAAAAGTATGGGACTGAAAAAGCCAATAACATAAATTAAGAACTTAATAGATTTTACACAGCTAAAGAGAGGATTAGTAAACTGGAAGACAGCTCAGCAAAAAATATCCAGATTAAAACTTGAAGAGCAAAAATTCTAAAAAAAAAGAACATGAGACATAGAGGAAATGGTGATGAGGGGGTCAAACGTATGTGTAATAGGAGGAAAGGAGAGGGACAGTGACAAGAAATATTTGAAGAGATTTTGAATTTTCCAAAATGGACAAAATATATCAAACGACAAATTCTAGAAGATCTGTAAAACCCAATCAGGATGAATATGAAAAAACTACCCTAGTCACATCATAGTAAAACTGCTGAAAACTAAAGACAAAAATCTTGAAAGCAACTAACAGGGTGATAGTATCTTCAAAGGAACAGCAATAAGACTTACAATTGACTTCTTAACTGGAACAATGGAAGTCAGAAAACAATGGAATAACAACTTTAAAATGGGGGGGGCAAGGAGGGAAGAAAGAAACTGTCAATCTAGAATTCTATACACAGAAAAAATATCTTTTGAAAAAACCCAGTGAAATAAAAATAGAAATATTAAAGGAATAAGTATGAAAAGAATTTCTTCAGGTAGAAGAAAAATGATTCCAGATGTATTTAGGAAAATATAGAGAGGAATGAAGAGCAAAGAAAAGGGTAAATATGTGGGTAAGTGTAAAAGTATATTGACTGTACAAAACAACATAATGTTGTCTTTCGGGCTTTAAAATATGTGTAGAATTTAGATGCACGGCAACAATAGCACAGCAGGCAGGAGAAAGTGATGCTATGGAGTTAAAGTGTTCCAAATTCCTAGAATTGTTTAGGAAATGATAAAAGTACTAATTTTCACTATACTGAAGTCAAGGAGGCATGTTGTAACCCAGTGATAACTTAAAGAATAATAAAATAATGTATAATTCACAAGTTATTAGAGATAAAATCAGAATAACACAAAATATTTGATTAATCCAGAAGAAGGCAAAAAAGGAAAGACAAAGGAACAGAAAATATCTGAAAACAAATAGAAAGCAATTTTACAATGATAGATTTAAACCTAAATATCAGTCATTACATTAAGTGTAAATAAAATTAAATGTGAATGGAGTACTTACTTCAATTAAAATACACATATTGTCAGAATAGGTAACAAAACAAAGCACAACTATATGGTATTTTTTTTTTTTTTTTTGAGACAGAGTCTCATTGTGTTGCCTGGGCTAGAGTGCCGTGGCGTCAGCCTAGCTCACAGCAACCTCAAACTCCTGGGCTCAAGTGATCCTCCTGCCTCAGCCTCCTGAGTAGCTGGGAATACAGGCATGCGCCATCATGCCCGGCTAATTTTTTCTATATATTTTTTAGTTGTCCAATTAATTTCTTTCTATTTTTAGTAGAGACGGGGTCTCGCTCTTGCTCAGGCTGGTTTCGAACTCCTGAGCTCAAACAATCCACCCACCTCGGCCTCCCAGAGAGCTAGGATTACAGGCGTGAGCCACCGCGCCTGGCCTTATATGGTGTTTTTAAGAGACACATATTCAATAGTAGGACACAGAAAAATTTAAAATAAGGCAAGAGAAAAATATATTTTTCTATTTTCTTGAAAGCACCAACCAAAATAAAGCTAGAAAAACTATACTAAAACAAGACAAAGTAGACTTTAAGGCAAGAATCATTGCCAAAGATAAACAGAGACATTTCATAGTGATAAAGAGATCAATCCATCAGAAAACATAATAACATAGTTTCAAAATATATAAAGTGAAAATTGATAGAACTAAGAAGAGAAGAAACAGTTCCACAATTATAGTGGCAGACTTTACTATACCTCTCTCAGTAACTGCTAGAACACACAGCTGAAACAGAATATTGGAATACCACAATTAACAAACTTGACCCTAATTGACATATAGAACATTCCACCCAATGATGACAGATTAAATAGTCTTTTCAAGAGTACGTAGAACATTTACCAACATTTACAAATGACAATGTGGTGGTCCATAAAGTAAGTCTCAATAAGTTTCAAAGTACTCAGAGTGTGATCTCTGGTAATAGTGGAATTAAATTAGAAACCAAGTTTTAAAAGTTAATTAGAAATTCTCCAAGTGTTTTGAAATTAAGCAATATACTTCTACATAAGCCATAGGTAAAAGAAACAATCCCAATGGAAATTATAAAATATTTTTAACTCAATGAAAATGAAAATGTAACATATCAAAATTTGTGGCATGCAGCTAAAGCTCTATTTAGAGGGAAATGTATAATTTTACAATAAATAAGAAAAGAAAGACTAAAAATCAATGATCTAAATCTCCATCTCAAGAAATTGAAAAAAGGAATAGCAAATAAAATCTAAATAAAGTAGAAAGAAGAAATAGGGAAGATAAGGTGAGAAGTTAGTAAGAAAGAAATGGAACACATAATAGAAATAAATTAATAAAGCCATATGTTCATTCTTTAAAAAGAGTAACAAAATTGACAAACTCCTAGCAAGATGAGAGAGAGTGAGAGAGAAAAAGTACAAAGTATCAAAATTTGGAGTGACAACCTGATTTTATAGATTCTACAGATATTAAAAGATAAGACGATATCATGAACAACTTTATTCTAATACATTTGGAAAGTTGGCAAAACAGACAAAATGTTAGAAAAACAGTTACTACAACCGACTCTAGAAAAAATAGAAAATCTGAATAGTCCCATGTCTATCAAAAATCTTACCAAAAAACTATTCTGTAACTGAAATCCTTCTCACAAAGAAAGCTTCAGATCCAGACGGTTTCACTGGCACATTCTTTGAAACATTTAAGAAAGAAATAGCCAACTAATTGTAACAAAAAGTAGAAGAAAAAAGAATCCCTTCCCAGTTGGCTTTAGGAGGCTAGTGTAATCTTACAAAAACTTAATAAGAACATTACAAGAAAGGAAAATTATGAGAAAATTTCTCTCCTGAACTCAATAAACATCTTAAATAAAGTATTCTACATTGAATACAATCGTATACAAAAGAAAATACATCATAGCCATGTTGGGTTTATCTGGAATTGCAAAGTGAGTATAACATTCAAAAATTGATCTCTATAATTTACCACATTAACAGAATCATTTAGGAGAAAAACCAAACGATTATCTAGAGAGATGCAATACAAACACATAATAAAAACTAGAGGTTAGGAGTAGAAATAAAAAGGAACTTCCTAAATGGGATAAAAATTTTATAGCAAAACATCATATTGAACGGTGAAATATCAGAAGTTTTCTCTCTGAAATTGCATGTGAGACAAGGATGGCCGCTATCACCACTCCTACATTTTACTGGAGGTCTTGGCTTGTGCAGTAAGTCAAGAAAAAGAGCAAAAAAGACAAAAAGTTAAAGAGAAAGAAATAAAACTGTCTTTATTCACAGATGACATGATGTACATGTAGAAAATCTAAAATATCTATGAATTATTAGAATTAATGAATCAGTTTAGCAAGGTCTGGATAGAAGGTCCCACATATAAAAATCAATTTTATTTTTTTAATAGCAGCCACAATAAAAAAAATCACAAAGTAAAGTAAAGAAACCATTTCCAGTGGCACCAAAAAGCCAAATGCAACAGAACAGAACAAACGACGAAACAAACAAACACACAACCCCTCAACTCACATCAAATATCTAGGAATTAATCTAATGAAAATGCGTAAGGCTTCAACACTGAAAAGTACAAACTATTATTGAGTGAAATAGAAGACCTAAATAATGGAAACATACACCATGTTCACAGATTAGAAAATTCAATACTGTAAAGATATCAAATCTCCCTCAAATAAATCTATAGATTCAATGCAATCCCAGTCCAAATTCCAGGAAGATTTTTGTGCAACTTGCCAATCTGAATATATTTATATAAGAAAGCGAAAGAAAATGAAAAGAGCAAAATAACTGAAACAATCTTAAAGAAGAAGAACAAAGTTGGAGGACTTAGACCACTAGATATCAAAACTTATTAGATAGTTATAGTAGGCCGGGCATGGTGGCTCATATCTGTAATCCCAGCTCTTTGGGAGGCCAGGGCAGGAGGATTGCTTGAGCCTGGGAGTTCAAGGCTGCAGTGAGCTACGATCAGTGCCACTACACTCCAGCCTGGGTGACAGAGCTAGATCTTATCTCTAAATTAATAAAAATTCAATTAAAATAAGATAGCTACAGTAATCAACAAAGCATGGTATTGGCAAAAGAATAAACAAATAGTCCAACAGAGGAGAATAAAGTCCAGACACAGACCCACATGTACAAGGTTAGTTGATGTATGTCAAAGATGAGTGGCATTGCAGTGCATTGGGGGTAGAATAGCCTTTTAAATAAGTGTTACTGAATTAACTGGCTATCCTCATGGAAAGAAAAAAAAAACCTGACTCTTATTTCATACCATATACAAAAAGTAATTCTAGATGGATCATAGACTTAAATGTGAAAAATAAAGTAATAAAGCTTCTAGAAGAAAATGCAAAGAATATCTTCATAACTTAAGGGTAGGCAAAAATAACTAGAATAGGACCAAAAAAGTACTAATTATAAGGCCGGGTGTGGTGGCTCACGCCTGTAATCCTAGCACTTTGGGAGGCCGAGGCGGGCAGATTGTTTGAGCTCAGGAGTTCGAGACCAGCCTGAGCAAGAGCGAGACCCCGTCTCTACTAAAAATAGAAAGAA
>NW_012150541.1:2674484-2774726 GCF_000956105.1 Propithecus coquereli | reverse complement strand
TCTCTACTAAAAATAGAAAGAAATTAATCGGACAACTAAAAAAAAAAAAAAAAAAGTACTAATTATAAAAAAAAGATTAATAACTTGAACTACATTGAAATTAAGAAATTTTGTTTACCATAAGACATCATTAGGGGTAAGAAGGCAAACCTCCGAGTGGTTGGTATAAAATATTTGCAATATGTATATCAGACTAAGGGCTCATGACCACAATATATAAAGAATTCCTGCAAACCAATAAGAAAAAATGCAATATAAAAATGGGAGAAAAAAACTTGAATAAAATATTTCATAAAAGAGGATATACAAATTACTAATAACTATCCAAAAAGATGCTCAACTTTGTTAGTCACCAGGGAAATGCATATTATGGCCACAATGAAACACATATCTAAATGGTTAAAATTAAAAGGACTGACATTACCATGTGTTGCAGAGTATGTGAAACATGGAAACTTTCATTCACTGTTGGTGGGAGTGTAAACTGGTGCATCTACTTTGAACAATGTTTTATCATTATGCATTAAATTTGAATATAACACATACCTTGTGACCAGGTATATACTCAAAATAACTATGTACATTTATTCAACAAAAAATACATCATAGCACCACTATTTTTAACAGCTCCAAACTGGAAACAACCCAAATGTCCATCAAGAATCAGATAGATAATTGTGGCATACGCGTACCATTAAACACTATGCTGGGACGGGAGAGAAAATTACAATTATATACAACAATAGGGATGAAACTGCCAAACATGATTTTGAGTGAAAGAATCCAGATGCAAATAAGTATGTCCTGTTTGATTCTATTTACATAAAGTTCAAAAATAAGCAAAACCAATTTATGGTGATAAAATCAGAATAATGTTTATGGGTGGGGTGGGTGGGTGGGGTGACTTTGGGGGCATCAGCCGGCTCCTGGGTGCTCCAGGGCTCTGTGTGTTGATGCGATTGGTGTGTTCACTTACTGAGCTGCGTACTTTTTGGTATGTATGTTAGTCTTTATTTAAAAGTTTACTGTAAAAAGCTTAGAGAATGAACCTGTGTAGGATCATGAAAAACACATATGTGATTCAGCGTGAGGAGGGTATGGGGGTGAGACCTGGGGGAGGGTGCGGGCAGGTGGAGCAGCCTGCGTGGCACCGACCAAGTGATATGGGATCCGAACACTGAACACCGCACTACTCCTGTCCCTGGCTGCCGGGTGTGATGGTTTTCTATACCTCTCTTGGACTGGGTCATGGACTCTCAATCCCATGTGGCTTCATGGGCCGTGGACCCTTGACACTGTATTGCAAAAGTTTGTGCATGTGTGTGTGTTTTTCTGGGGAAAGAGATATAGCTTTTTTTTTTTTTTTTCAGTAGGCTTTGTTTTTTAGAGCAGTCTTAGGTTCACAGCAAAATTGGGCAAAGTATACAGAGATTTCCCGTATATCCCCTTCCTGCCATTTGCATAGCCTCCCTGTTATCAACAACCCTCACCAGGGTGGTTCATTTGCTAGGATGAGCCTACGCTGGGGCATCAGTGTCACCCAGAGTCCACAGTCTACGTTAGGGCCACTCCCAGTGTTGTGCATGCTGTGGGTCTGGGCATGCGTAATGAGATGCAGCCACCATACGGCATCAGGCAGAGTGAATTCAGTGCCTGAAAGTCCTCTGTGCTCCCCTGGGTCATCCCTCCCTCCCCTCTAACTACTGGTCTTTTTTACTGTCTCCATGATTTTGCCTTTTCCATATGGCCATATGGTCATATGGTTGGAATCAAACAGTGTGTAGCCTTCTTAGATCAGCTTCCTTCACTTAGCAATATGCATGTTAGGGGCCTTCAGGTCTTTGGTGGCTTGATAGGTCATTTCTTTCTTTTTTTTTTTTTTTTTTTTTGAGACAGAGTCTCACTTTGTTGCCCAGGCTAGAGTGAGTGCCGTGGCGTCAGCCTAGCTCACAGCAACCTCAAACTCCTGGGCTCAAGCGATCCTCCTGACTCAGCCTCCTGAGTAGCTGGGACTACAGGCATGCGCCACCATGCCCGGCTAATTTTTTCTATATATTTTTAGTTGTCCGATTAATTTCTTTCTATTTTTAGTAGAGACGGGGTCTCGCTCTTGCTCAGGCTGGTCTCGAACTCCTGAGCTCAAACAATCGACCCACCTCGGCCTCCCAGAGTACTAGGATTACAGGCGATAGGTCATTTCTTTTTAGTGCTGAATAATATGTCATTGTCCAGATACACCGTAGTTTATTTATCCATTTACCTACTGAAGGTCATTGTGGTTGCAGCCAAGTTCTGGCAATTATGAACAAAGCTGCCATAAACATCTGTGTGCAGGTTTTTGTGTGGACGTAAGTTTTCAACTCATTTGGATAAGTACCAAGGAGTGCAATTGCTGGATCTTTTCGTAAGAGTATGTTTACTTTGATAAGAAACTGAAACGTTCCGAAGTGGCTGTGTGGTTTTGCCTTCCCACCAGCAATGAATGAGAGTTCCTGTGCTTCCACATACCTGCCAGCATTTGGTGTTGTCAGTGCAGAGCTTTTCACAGTCTTTAAGGAGTCTGGAACCTAAAATGATTAAGAGCCTCTCAGCAGGTGACCTCGAAGGTGCCTGCAGCTCGGCCTGCCACGTTCTCTGGATCGTGGGCAGTCTGGTGAGGGCGAGTTTCACACTGGATGGCACCAGGTTAAAGGTTCGGTGGATTTAAGTAGTCTGCGGCAGACAGTGGGGATGGGCGGGGGGGTGTCGGAAGGAAAGGTAGGACACTCCTCTGTCTGCAATGGCTGGGTGCTAACATATCAGGGAACACGCAGACGGGAGGGTGAGGGCTTTCTGTGCGAAGATGAGTCAGTCTCTCTTCTTGAGCAAAACTGTTACAACTATGATTTCTTTTCCCTGACAGCATCTACTCGCTCACCCCTTCGCAATAGGAATTCCCCGTTTCTGTAACGTACAGCTTCAGGGTCACCAACAAGTTGTCATAATGGATCAAGTCATCCGTGAGCACTAGAGACAATAGGGACTGAAAGACTCCGTCCCAAAAGGGCATCTTTTCTCTCAGGAAACAGGTCACACTAACCACTAACATCAGGAAGAATTAGAAGCAAGTTGCTGAGGCCAGAACTTGGCCCGAGGAGCGGCAGAAACCTTGCCTTCTGCCTGAGACATGAAGTCACGTGATTTTTTTGGTGGTGAAAATCTTGTAGGTGATGGATAAATACATTTTATTAATATTGATTCATGGCACCATTTTAGAAATTTTAGAAGGTTTCACATTTGCAATGTTTAATGTGGTAATTTTCGAATGAAAACAGGTCCACGTGGCTCCTGGGGGTTTGGGGGAAGTGCGGCCCACTTGCTGCAGTGAGCTGGGAGAGGTGGCCCACCATGTCCCTGGAGGCATCGGCTGCAGCCATGGTCATCTTCTCTCTTGGGGACCCCTCAGATCCTTCTTCTCAGCACTATAGGGGCTTTTCATTGGGTTTTCTAAGGAGAGAAGGTTTTGGAGGGTTTATGCCCACAGCTCACTAAGCCCCATTGATAACTGGGTGAACTAGAGCACATCACTGAAGTTCTCTCATCCTCGACTGCCCCATCTGTAAAATGATACAGGAAGGAAAAGTCTTGAAAAGAGATGTGGGAATGTGAGGATACATTGGATATTTTGGGACCAGGAGCTGCCGGGTGTGACCAGAGCTGAGGGTGCGTGGAAGGATGCAAAGGGAGGTCGGAATGTTACAGTCTGATCCTAGGGGGCCTCGCTGTGTAGGACTAGGCAGGCATTTCAAGCGAGGTCCCAATGCTCCATTCGCTAATCCAGATGGTCCTTTCTGGTAAAAGCGCCAGCAATACCTGGAGACGGGGCAGGTTGACTCCCAGGGCTCCTCTCAGACGTGGCACCTCTCCTCTGCTCCACTCACTAATTTTTATCCTAATGCTAAAGCGAAGGCTAAATTAGACTGTGAAGGTAAATACGCACAGAGAAAGCCACGAAATTAAAAATATAAGGGGGGATTGAGTTGTTAATCATATCACAGCATTTCAAAAAGAATAGGCTGAATTTTCCAATGAAACGATGACTCCAGCATATAAATTAATCTTTTGTATAGGAAGAAATGAAAGTCATTAAATGTCATTGTCTTATTTTAAAAGCAGCAATATCCTGCCTGATTGCAAGCGCTTAGAGGAGGATGATTAAACAGAAACCTTATCTTCACTGTTGCAAGGAGAAAATTGGAGAAAAGTTATCCAATTATGGATGATAAAGCAGAGAAGAAAACCCGAGGACAGGCAAACTTGGATCGGCAGGTTGCGCAAGAACACGCTCCTCCTGGTACCGGGATATATTCACGGTCAACGCCCAGAAACCGACGCAGCCACAGCAGTCACAGCATCATTTCAACACGCTCCCGAACACCAAGTGTTCACGGATTCCTTCTTTCTTGAATCCTTTCCCAAGTTCCTATTTTGGTAGATAATTGTTGTTTTGCTATATGCCCCTACAGAGTAAACGAAGGATGTTCAAACTAGCCGTGGGAACGTGAGCACATTGTTCACCGTCCCTGACACTCAGTCTCTGTATCTGTAGCCTGGGTCTATTCATGCCCCGTAATGGGCATTATCGGTGAGCTTTAGCTGAGAGCTAAATGACGTCGGGTACACCAGGGTTTCTCATCCTCACGCTGTCGACAGTCTGGGCTGGATCATTTGTGGTGGGGGCCTCTCCTGTTCATTGCAGAACGTTTAGCAGCATCCCTGGTCTCCACCCCCAGCACCTGCTCCCCCCACCCAATATTGACAACCAAAAATGTCTCAGACATTGTCAAATATCCCCTGGGGACAAAATTCGCCCCTGTTGAGAACCACTTATAGACTTAGAGCATCTGGCTTTGCACTTAGCAGAGTCCACACTTGATCAAAGTTGCTATAAATCTTACTCTTGTCAGTGTCATCAGAATCCTGCTTCCAAGCCTTTTGTTGTTGCTAGATGTAGTACCCAATGCGTGATGATTTAGGAATTACCCTTGGATTTCTTTTTGGAGACAGAGTCTCTGTCACCCTGGCTAGAGTGCAGTGGCATCATCATAGCTCACTGCAACCTCAAACTCCTGGACCCAAGCGATCCTCCTGCCTCAACCTCCTGAGTAGCTGAGAATACTGGTGCCACCACGCCTGGCTAACTTTCCTTTTTTTGTAGAGACCGGGTTCTTGGTCTTGCTCAGGCTGGCCTCGAACTCCTGAGCTCAAACGATCCACCTACCTCAGCCTCCCAGAGTGCTAGGATTAAAGGTGTGAGCCACCGTGCCTGGCTGGATTTCTTTATATTTATTTATTTTTAAAACCATATCAAACTATTTAATTTCTAACTTGAAAATCTATGGTTCTGGTAAAATAAGATTTTCTTTCTTCCAAAGGAATAAATATTTCCCCTAAATTTTAAATTAAAGTTTTGGATTCCATGTTTTCATGGTGAATAAAATGACAGGGCAGGTATCGTCTCAGAAGTATCACATGAACCATACCTAGTAGATTAAAGAATTAGTGAACAATGACCCTGCAAAAGGCATCATGTTGTGTGCAACTATTCTACGGGAACATACGTTTCATTAGTGACAATAATACGAATGTACATTTCAAATAATTATCAGCCTGAGCAGATGGATTTGAGAATGGGACCAAGGTCATATAGGTATATCCAGCAAAGACGGAGACGAAATCACCTTTTCCAAATATTTCTGCCTAGCTAGTTGGGATTCTATTTCCTGGAGGTAAAAAAGAATTTAATCACAATTACTACTTTACTTAGATAAGTTTTTGTTTTTCCATCACCAACAGAGACGTTAGGGGAGGAAGAAATGGGGTTTTGTCAAACAAAGTCAGTACGCACTGACAACAGCCCCTTTGGGTCAACTCAGAGAAAGAGTCGATATTAGTTTCCCAGGGCTGCCACAACCAGTTGCCACGAACTTGGTGGCCTAAAACGACAGAAATTTATTCTCTCACAGTCTGGTGGCCAGAAGTTCTAAATCAAGGTGTTATCAGGGCTGTGCTCCCTCCAAGGCTTCAAGGGGAGCATCTTTCCTCACCTCTTCTGGTTTCTGGTGGCTCCGGGCGTTCCTGAGCTAGTGGCTGCCTCACTCCGGCCTTTCCCTGTCTCTTACAAGGGCACTCATTGTTGGATTTGGGGCCCACCCTAATCTGGGATAATCCCATCTCAAAATCCTTACCTTCGTTTCATCTGTGAAGACCTTTATTCCAAATAAGGCCACAGTCTGAGGTTTCAGGCATGCATCTTTTGGGGGCACATTTTAATTTACAATTCACTACAGCACACTTTTCCCAGGTGGGGCTTTTGAAGCTAAGAGGTTGGCTGATCACCAGTAACACATCGTTAAACAGCAACTCTCAGCAGGTGGGGAGTTCTCCCCCTCTCCACGCTCCATAGTTCCTGGCAAAACCAAAGGACCCAGGTGAAACAAGTTGTCGAAGAATATTCAGGCCTTTCCTTTGGTTCGTCTCTTCATGGAGCTTCCAGTTCTGGAAGCTTCCACCAGAACAAGGAACCCTCTGCTGTTGGCCGCAGCTCCATTAGAAATGTCAGCAGATTCCCTGATGCTCCCAGGCCCTGCTGGGCCAAGGTGGGCCGGAGAGAGAAAACATTCTTCTTGAAATTCAAGTACTTCTAAATTTACTAATGGTGGCTACTGAACTAATCTAGATGGAAACTTTAAATAGAAATAGTTAAACTTGAAACTAGAAATATAAACAGAACTTGCAGTTTGTTTTTCCCTGCTTTGACTATCAGTTCATGTTTCATCTGTGGCTGTGGAACTCTCCTTGTAAGCTCTTTTCTCTTGGTGGGAGACTCTTTACTGGAAATTTCCTATTATGTGCATGAAGTCCCTTCTAACTAAGATTATTTTGGCATTGTACAAATTAAATTAAAATGGAACTCTTCTCTTTTAGTCAAAAGCTTTCAATTTCTCTTCAGTTATAAATTGGCCATCACTATTATATATATATATATCCTTTCTCCCTGCCTTCTACCTGTCCACCCATCTGTCCACCTGTCCATCTGTCCATCCATTTGTCCGGCTGCCATCCATCCGTTTCGCTCCATACCATCCCCGTCTCCCTCCCTCCCTCCACACAACTCTCCATCTATCCACGTTTTCTCCCTTCCATCAACCGGTCCCTCCATTTCTTCCTCCCTCTCTCCTTGCAATCACCTGTTCATCCGTGTTTCCACGTTTCCTCTGTCCCTTCTTCCCTTCTTCTATCCAACTATCTGTCCATTCCTGTTTCTTTCCTTCCACCCATCTGTCCACCCATCCACCTGTCTGACACACAAATTTAAGAGTCCTCTATTGCATGCTAGGCTCAGAGCTGGCAGGCTCTGGGGATAAAGTGGCGAACAGGTAGACAAGCAGGACAGGCCAGGTTTTTGTGACCTGAAGCGTATGCAACTTTGGGGGACCCTCTTTCAAAGAACAACATCACAGATGCAGAATGCTAAGGCTTTCCCACTGGCTTGGAAGGGGCTTCTGCCAGCGAGGAGCCCTGAAGCTTAAGCTCCGTCGACGTCCTGGCAAATCCTTGTTTGCAGGGGTAGCCCCTCCTCTCTCGGAGCTCATATTCTGGTGTCGCTGAGGAGGGCTGGTCCTCTCTGCCAGACAGGGATTTAGGTAAAGGTGGTTTGAATCCCCAAGACCACGGCCTGTGAGAAGCCGGAGTCTTCCCCTTGGACTTCCTTCTTTGCGCCCACGTCCGAATCTGCACAGATGTTGCAGTTCTTCCCATCACCTGTGCACAAGGCTCCCCTTCGCCGGTTATCCATAGGAGAGCCACTGGCAGCGGCATTTCGCGAGTATGGTGGCACTGCTGAAGTGACTGAGACCGCCACGTCTGCTTCGCACAGCCTCCGCTGCCTCCCTGCCTCCCCACCCCTCCTCCTCCCCCTTCTCCTCCACCTCTCCCTCTTGCAGGGCAGCCTCGCACCCTTCAGGTCTCTGGGACCTGCACTTCCGTTCCAAGAGGATTTGTCAATTAATTTTTCCCAGTAAAGATGAGAGTCTCTTTGGAATTCACATGTCAGCTGCAGGGAAATATTTTCTTCATCTCATTACACTGGGTTAATAGCAAAATCATTCTGCTTGGGTGAGACTTGGCCAAGAAGGGGAGCTCTGTTTGGGGCACACCCCAACTTCCTCATCCACAGGAATGGGAGCAACACAGGTGCAACTGTAGATGAATACCCCATGGAGTCCTGGGAGCGGGGGGCAGCCTCACTGGCAATAAAGGGCTCCCCATTTCTGATGCTTCTCTCGCCTTGGTGCCCAGGGAGCTGACCTCCCTCAGATCTGCCTTCCGGACTCCCTGAAACAACAATTTTCCATTTGCTGATTTCCAGACACGATGCTCAGAAGGGTCTGGTTCATCTGTGCCCCATTTTGCTGGTATTTGGCTTTGTTTTGTTTCTGCTGTTGTGCTGGAATCTTCCAACTCCGCTGGGGCAGGAATCTGTTCTTTGTTTAAAGCACACCATCATCCCAGGGCTGTGTAGCAATGTCTATGTGGCATTATATAAATAACAGAAGAAATAACCATAAAAACTTGGCTCTTAAATAGCACTCTTCATCAGCAAAGCACTTTGAAAATATTAACTAATTAATAAACAAGACAGAATGCCAGAGCCAATAAGTATATTTTGAGCAAAGCAGCCACAATGCCTCAGGGTGGGAGTCCCTGGTGAGTTTGCAGACGCTGTTTGGTTGGTCTGGTCCAGTGGCGACTTGATGAGTTCTGGGAGTATGTGGGAGCCAACCACACCGGCCCCGGGCAAGTTCAGTGATTCTGTCCACCATGCCCCAGACGGGATTCTTACAATTGTCTCCCTTGACTGTCAGAGCACGATATTTTTTTCATCTCCTGCAGCAAAAATTTGGAGGTCCCAAATGGAACCCAAAGACCGGAGTGAATGTGACTTGTTCCAGGTTGCCCTTGAACCACATAGCCGAGCTTGACACTCACACGGTGCAGCCCCACCTGACCGTGCCCTACAGGTGGGCTCGGCTGGAGCAGACCTGTTTCTTTTCATCTCAGTTTACCTGGCAGCCAGGCCCACCATCTCACCAACCTGCAGCAAGGATCAAGTTCAACTATCTTCCATTCGCCTGGAATGACAGTTTCAGAATGGCGTGTGTGGCTTTAGAGCCTGCAAGGGAGGGTTGCTATGAGCATCTCTATTTTACAGCCAGAGACAGGACGGACAGCTGCTGTCCCATGGCCAGGACATGCAGGCAGGGGCTTGAGCCTCACTGTGGCAACTGAGCTTCGCCTTCTATAACCAACTCATTATTCTTGTAATAACACCCTGTCCCCAGCCCAATCTGGATTTTAGTTTTATTACATAATTAAAAAAACTTCAAATGCAACATTGTAAAAAGCTCCAAATCTCCTACTGATGCTAATTCCTAGGAGTTTGCTGTGCCACCCTGCACAAGTCAAGATATGAAAGGAATCATTAAAGCATGTAGAAACATTCAGCACCAGAAGCTTTCAAATCAAACTGCACGTGGTAGCCCTTCAAAAACTACAACCTGCATTTTTAAGAAATTATTTTCTCTGCAAAGAATCTTATCGGCTAGACGAAAACCTGTGCAGTTTTTATACTGAGGCTATTTACTGATATTGCAAATCTGCGTCTCTCTCACGTCCTCCCTCTTGCATTGAAACACAGTTCTGAACACGGGTCCCTCTGCCTGGCCTGTTCTATGCAGAGTCCCACCCTTCCCTCTGCACCCAGTTGGAAATCCACATCCTTGAGAAAGGCTTCCCTGATGTCCGCAGTCAGACATCATTGACTCCCCAAATTCTGCTCCCCGCCTGTCCTGGCCCTTGCCTCTTCCCCTAGGTGGAGTGATTTGCGCTCCCCTGGCTGTGTCTGTACTGGGAGCCTCTTGAGGGCAGAGGCTGGTCTCCCTCACCCTCCCAGCCCCGACTCCAGCACCTCACCCAGGGTGGCCCAGGAAGGACGTGGATACTGAGGGCATGTGCTGTCCGCTGCCCCATTTCTGCGTTCACCCACCCAGCTGGTGGCTCAGATGCCTGGGGCCATTTTGTCTCACAGGTCCAGAGGGTGAGCTATCGTTTCCATGACAACCCCTTCACACTCGGGTATATGAGGTCATGTCTGCACAAAGGAAGGAGCAAGCCAGCAACACTGACATGTATGTTTTCTGTGTCTGCGGCGTTGCACGGTTTGTTGCCATAACGTCTGAACATGCCTGTGCTCGGGCTCCTGCTAAAGCCACTTCTGCTGCCTTCTGACCTCTAAATGCAATTTTAGAGAGTCTATTTACAACACCTTCTTATGTCTCCCTTTCTAGAAGACTGGTCCTTTAAATACTTTTTATATTTTTTACATGTTTTTAAGAAATCAGGAAGGTGAAAATAGGTTGACACCTCCCTGCCTTAGCCAGGTGAGTAAATGGAATTGAATTCTACCTCCTAAATAATGTTTCAGGGTTCCACAGTGACTACCTACTAGTATGCAGAGCTGTGATAAAACAGGGCTCTCTGCCGTTGCTGAAGGAGGACTCGGTTTCCCCTCTACCTCATAGTAGCCCCGTCTCCTGACCCCTGCCAGGTTCCCTCCTTGCCAAGGTTGCGTCCTCATTCTTTTTCATCTTTGCCAAACTGATTGTTAAAAATGAGTATCTACATAGCTTTAAAGGTGCATTTATGTAAAACAAACACTTTCTTAAATTGGGGTTGCAGTGATCAGCTTTGAACATTCCTTTTTCAAGTCAATGCATGATGTTCTTACTTCTCCTTGACGGGAGGTTTGGGGTTAGCAATTTATGCCTATTGGTTTTCTTCAAAAGGGGAAAATTCATGGCTGTATTTATAAATTTAGATGACAGTTTTCAAAAGAAAATAAATTATGCAAATCTCCTAAAAGTCCTCTGATCTGAGTCAACTCAGATTCCTACCCATTACTCATCTCCTGTCTCCGCGTGATCCCTGCTCCAGCGACGCCTGGCCCTCTCTCTTTGAGCACGTCGGGCTCCTTCCTGCCTTCCGGCCCTTTCTCCCCCTCGGTTCTCAGAGCATGGCTTGGCTTCAAGTAGATATTCGGGAGCTGTTTGCTAAACGATGAGTGGGTTTCACAGATTTTGGAGAAGCACCGTGGGCCGCAGAAAAGCGCAAATGCTCAGGAGCTCGAGACCTGGTTCCAGCCCCGGCCCCAGCTCTTCCTGGCGAAGTGCTTGGCTGAGTTGCTCCATCTCCAGGAGCAGCAGCTCTGCCCATCCGAAAAGTGGGGGTGACAGCGCCTATGCCAGGCCTGGTGTGAAGAGCGAAGCCAATGGGGTAGCGCGCGAGCCGATGTTGGGGAATCAGCAAGATGCTGCGCAGAGGGGAGGCGATGCTGCGCAGAGGGGAGGCGTCGCCGCTCTCCTGCACCCGGGTCCTGTGTCGAGAGCCATGGTAAGGTCTGGGGAAGATGGGGAGCTATTGCCAGCAAGCTGTATTTCAACTTCGTTTTTTTTTTTTTTTTTAATAGCTTTTGGGATCAGTGTCAGAATGAAAAATGCCGCCCCTTGTTCTTCACTGTCTATCGAAGCTGGGCAAGGACAAGAAGTGCTTGTCGTATGGTTCTAGGAGGTGGCCTTGGGACTGCACCCACAGGAGGGGCAGGGGCAGAGGCAGACTCAACCAGCCTCCCTGTGTGACCTGGCCGGCCTGGGGCAGCTGGGCAGCTCCATCCAGCCTCCGCTGAGTGATGCTTACTTTGTGCCAGGTGCTGTGCCAGGGACAGAGAGGCGAGCCCGACCCTGGGCCTGGGCAGGGCCTCAGTGATGGAGAGACACAGAAGCAGGGACGCCACCCCTGGTGCCGGTTTCTGTCTTAGTCTGCTTTTTGCTGCTATAACAGAATCCCCGGGACTGGGTAGTTTATACAGAAATTTATTTTCTCATGGCTCTGGGGGCTGGAAAGCCAAGATGAAGGCGCCGCCATCTGGTCAGGGCTTTACTGCTGTGTCCCTACGTGGCAGAAGGTGGCGAGGCAAGGCCACTGAGTGCTGTGTGGAGCCTCTTTTATAAGGTGCTCAATCCCATGGGGGCCCTCAATGACCTGATCAGCTCTTAAAGGCCCCCCTTCATACTATCACATTGGCAGCACCTGAATTTTGGAGGGGTCACATTCAAACCCTCACAGGCTGGAATGCAGCCAGTATACTTGGCACATCTGCCAGCATCTGTCCCATTGTCCATATCAGTGCCGCACAGGTTGTTAAACATGTGGCATATCACCCCGCACACAGGTGATGCCACCAGTGTGCCACGCATTCCAGTAGCGTTAGGTACTCAGTGGCACGGGGGGGCAGGCTAGGCCCAGGGAACACAATGTGTAGACAGGGCAGGGTGGGAGCGGCCTCCTGAGACAGCGCAGTGTGGCGAGGGCTGAAAATACGCACACCGACGGCCGCCAGCCAGTGGGCACTGGAGGAAGGACCCCGATACCGACGTAGGTAAAGTCCGTCCCTTCGTCCGTCCAGCGTCTGTCTGTTCATCCATTCATCTGTCCACCTGGCAACCGTGAGCTAAGCATCTACGATGTGCCAGGCACCACATCCAGAGTCTACCCCAAAGAAACAAGACACCGTCCCCACCCTCGAGGCTCAGTGGAGACAGTCGTTCATTTGATCTTGATGAAAAGGCTACACCAGCTTCAAAGTCAGAGGGGACTGTGCCTTCTAGCAGGCGTGTCAAGTGGGGATAGGGAAGGCTTGGGGGGTCAGTCTCCTAGAGAAAAGCCTTGAGAGATGAGGATGGGCAGGATTTGGGTGGTGGAAGGCCTTGCGGGGCCCACGTGAACAGAGGCAGGAAGGCGGGACCCCACGTGCACGTTTGGCGGCTGGGGCAGAGTCAGCCTTGCCCAGAGAGCAGGTATTAAGGTCCCACGGGAGCAGGAGTGGAGACAACAGCCAACACCCAAGTGGGGCTTCCGTGTACCAAGCCCTTGCGTCCATCACTGCATGTAACCCTCACTCTCACCCTGCGCAGGGGAGCCCTTCTCCCCTCTTCCCCTTTACGAGGAGGACACTGAGGCACACCTGCCCAAAGCCAAACACCTGGTGAGATCCCAGCGGCTCTGGGATTCAAACCCCGGGTTTTCCGGGCTGGCTCACTCCTCTCAACCTGTCTGGGACCACCCAGGGTGTGAGCACTCGACAGGTGTTCCCGGGCTCCTTCACTGATGGCCACCACGGAAAGAGCCATTTGTCACCTCCCCTGGGATGCACTTGTCTTTGGGGTCCCTCTGAGCTCTTGAACCACCCCAGACACAGCTTTGCATTTCTTTGTGGCCGAGCCAGGAGGCCGACCCCCGGCTGCAAAGCTCAGACCCTCCCCGAGCTGCCTCCCCCCGGAGAACACAGCGCTCTTCAGAAGAACCTTTCTCCTTGCTACCTTCCCGCCAACGTTATCTACTCAAGTATGTACCGACTAAATGAGGTTGTTTGGCTTATGGATACAAATAGATGCTGCTTTTTTGACTTGCAAAATGAATTCCACCGTGACTGGCTCAAACTTAAGTATGCTAATGCTCTTGAACCGTTGTCTATTTATTTCTGTTTATGCCTGCAGACCCATTAGCAACTTTTTCTTGTTTTCTTTTAGAATATTAAACGGTTCCAACATATTCTAAAAATTAGTTGATTAGCTTGTTAGGGCACATTTTAACTGCTAGCTCCGCTGAACCAAAGGAGAAAATGAAGGTAATTTTGTTTGCAAGGAATGTATGATTTGGAGCTGACTGTTGAAAGATGTGCCGCGTCAACGTAATGAGGGCGCGTAATATCTTAGTTTGCATCAATATGGAAATAACCGTGCGCTTTGACAGACCCGGTGCTGAAGGCATCACCCGCCTGCTCGTTATGCATTCCGGCTCTGATTATGAGAAATAGTGTGTTTTCCTTTAAAGAGGAATCCACGTTATCAATCAAACCACACCAATTATTTCAGAAAGGGATCGCAGTGACACAGACACGGGGGCTTTTCAACTAGAACAGCGCTGATAGGCAGGCAGATCTTAAGGGGTGTGATATTTTTATTTCGTGACAGTTGTTGGTATTAATTAGGAACGCTAACGAAGTATTTTGTGCGGTGGCACCCAGACAACCTGCTTTCCCCGCTAACGTCTGGATCTTTATTATTTTGTTTTAATGAGCCCCGTCTTCAATAATATCAATGCGCTTCTAATGATACCTCTCAGCCAGCCTGACTGTGCCAGCGCTCTTCTCGGGGGCTGTCGTATAGGGAAACGGGAAGGGGAGGGAGGTGAGAGGAGAGACAATAGGAAAGCCATAGGCTGCCACAAGAAAAAACCCAACAGAGGTGAGAAAACAGTGCGATGCTCATCGCAACGTGAAGTGTTGCTTTTGACTTTTGTGTGTGCGTGCGGATGGGTGTGCCATCTACTGTGTGTGCGGCATGTGGGTTTCAAGATTACACACTTGTTTTGTTTATTCCGACCTTGCAGGTAGGTTAGAGGATACGTCCAGGACCAGGACGGTGGCCCATGAGCCACCTGTGGGGCACGGTCACTTTGCATTGTTAGTCCTCACTGCTGTTCCCCTCTGGACTGTGAATTCCGATGGGACGTGACAGGTCTTACTCACCTTTGGAGGTGTCCCCTGCAGGTCATCCCCTGCACCTGATGTGCAGCTGGCATTCGGGAACTGTCTGCTGACTGCCTGACTGACAGTTTTCTCCTTCCAATTTGAAACCTTTATCTCGACAGACTTGGAGAGTGTACAGAGGCAGGCGTTTTTCCTGAACGAAACACAATAAAAAACTAATAAGAGGTACGAGGGACCGATTAAGTGTGCTGGAATCAGACAGACCTGGCTGCACTCACTTGGCGGCCTTGGGCAGGTTGCATCACTTTTCCGAACCTCCACTTCCTGCAGCAGGAGCGGGGGTGTGAATCGGTGGTGATGTACGGAAGGTGTCTGGCCTGTGGATGGCATTCCTTCCCGGGCAGGTCATCGCTCAGTAAATATTTGTTGAATGAATGAATTGGGGAAAGACTAGCGCACCTCTTGGTGATCTTCCTCTTGAATTCCCCGCCCCCGGGCACACTGACCAAGCGATCGTGATGGTTGTGTTGTTGCGGCAGGGGAACCGCCGGGTGGTCTAGGGGGTGGGCATGCGGTCCCCTCAATGCTCTGGGACAGGTCCCAGAGAAAGCCCGGTCCAAGCACCCCGAGACGTGTCTCCCCACGGGGCCCAGATCCTCGTGCCTCCTCCTCCCACTCACGGGGAGCCCCACCCTGGCCTCGAGGGGGCTCCTGCCTGTGAGACAGGTGGCGATGCCCACTCAAACACAGATCTCTGCTCACCTGCGTGGATCATGGTGGGGCTGTGGACTCCCTGTTCCCAGGGTGCTGCTGCTCGTAGCTGGGACATGGGCCCGAGCAGCACCGGAAGCGTTAGGAGGTGAACCAGGGGGTCTGGATCCCAGCCAGCCTGGAGGGAGAAGTGAGGGCTTGTCTGGGGAGAGCCAGGACTGAGAACCTCGAGCCCCGATGTCCTTGCACAAAGTGTTCTATGGGTCCCAGGGACACAGCCAACCACCTACACTTGTTCATGCTTTCACAGATACATTTGCTCAAAGCACAAAGTACATACAATCTGCATGGAATGCACAGTAAGTTCGGGCTCTGCCCTCCAGGGACCTACAGTCTATTGGGAGGAATGACACACTCTAAAATTCAAGTCAGAAACGGTTGGTGCATTAGACGATGCTGTGCCAGTGCCATGCGGATCTGAACATGGAGGGATCACAGGCAGCTGGGGGAAGCTGGGAGGGCTTCTTGGAAGAGGAGCCATTGTATTCATTTGACAACAGCATTCCCTGAGCACCTGTCCTGTGGCTCTCTTGGTGCCGTAAGCCCTGGGCTACTAGGTCCCCGCTCTTACGGAGATTACATAATATTAGTACTGAGGTCAGAGGCAGACAGCAAACAAGCCGACAAGTGCATGGAAGGGACACTTTGCAGAGTGTAATAAGTGCAGCGGAGGAAAGTGTCCTGGGCCTTGATGAACGTGTAGCGCCCAGTCCTTGGAGAAGAGGAGGGCGGGGCACTCTTGGCAGAGTGTACCAAGGGGACAGGTTCAGCAGGAGCACAGGGGCGTGAAGGGGAGGGGGATATAGGGCTGGAGTGAGCTTGGATGCCAAGCTGAGCAGTGAGCATTTTACCCAGTGGGCAGCAGGGAGCCAGGGCAGGTTGCTGAGCAGGGGAGTAGCACGAGGAGAACCAGCACAGCAGGGCAGCAAAGGGGGAGGCTGGTGGTGGGGAGACCCACAGGGGGCGCTGTGATGAGAGGTGAGCACTGGGAGCAGCGTGGGGCCATCTGAATGGGAGGGCAGGGGGCTTCCGGAGGGGTGAGGACCAGACGAGTGAAGCAGTGCAGGGAGGGGGGAGGTGGGCAGCAGGAGGAGAGACGAAGATGGCCGAGGATGGAGCACTTTAGCGACAGGACCCTGGCCACCCTCCAGGGGCAGCTCTCCTGTCTGATCTTACCCAGGCTCGGGGGGGCTCGGGTGGACAGGCCAGGGATGGGAGGCAGGCTCTTCTCCACGGGCCTGAGAGGGAGCCAGGCCCCCGGGGGCGATTCCCCAGCACCCGCCCCTCCCTGGCCACATCCGCACTGCGCCTGAAACAGATATTTGGAAGGGTTGCCAGACCCAGCAAACAGAAATACGGGATGGCCCGTTAAATGGGAACTTCAGAAAAACAACGAATTATTTCACAGTATAAGTATGTCCCATGTGATATTTGGGATTATACTTACACTAAAACATTATTTATTGTTTACCTGAAATTTGGATTTAAATGGAGGCCCTATATTTTATATTGTGACTTTACTCTTTGGTAACAACCTGTATGAAGAAGCTGCTAAGAATTATTGTCCTAAGAAATGATGTTTTTCTGCGTGTGTGTGTGTGTGTGTGTGTGTGTGTGTGTGTGTGAGGGAGGGAGGGGGAGAGAGAGAGAGAGAGAGAGAGAGAGAAACAGAATCTATGGTGTTGGTTTTTGGAATAGAAACAACAAATCAGAACAGTCAAGTTCGAAGCTGTCTTGTCACATGGACACTGAGCCGCCGTCCCCATGGTCCTGCTGGCTGGATGGTGTGTCTGCTTAGAGACTGGTGACCGTGACATCCCTTGTTCCCATCGGCAGTGGGGACCACACCTCAGGGGCGAGTCTGACAGTGTCTCAGGATACTGCCATGTTCTAGTTTCCAAACAGCGACAGCCCCGAGTGGGGATGGATGGTGGCTTCCCCATTCCCGCCATTTGCCCCCAGACCTGCAAATAGAAATGTCCGTGTAACACGAAGAGCCAGTGACCGTGCAGAGCACACGTGAGGTTCCTGTGTCGGGCTGTGCGCAGTTTGTACAGAAGGGGAGCAGGATCCTGCTGGGCTATCAGCCCTGTGTCCAGATAACCTGCCAAGCTGGCCCTGGGGGACATTAACACGTCCCTGAGACCTACCTGGGTCCATCTGTCCACTGAGAGGATTCAGGCAAAGCAGCTTCCTGAGGCCTCCAGATAAACCTGTCCCAGATGTTGGCACTACAGAGAAGAATAAAAAGGTTACTTTAATAGCAGACCCTTTGGTTCTGGGTGCTGCACAGAGTGTGAAGCACCTGGCAGTGGGTGCTGCGAGTGGGAGTGTCCTGGACTTAGCACTGACATTCCGGAAAGGTGGGCGATTGCTTCATGAGCACCACTTCCTGGAAAAGGCTTCCTGCTGTAGAAAAAAGGCCACTCAGGCCCTGCTCTGGAAAGTACCACAGTGCTTTCAATTAACCGAATTGATCCTCACCTCCTGCCTCCTGCCCCACTGCCATCTTGCACCAAAACCGGTTTGGAGTCTGTTGTGGGAGCTCAAAGTTGGGACCAGACTGGCCCAGCAAGTGCTGTGAGTTTATTGGGGGAACTCTTGCTTAGCTGTGATGTCAATTCCTAAATTGGGGGGATTTCTTTTCGGAGAAAGGTGGGTTGGCAGGGTGATTTCGTTCCTCAACATCCAAAAAGGAACACACCCAGGCCTGGCTGTGGGTGAGTCGGGATGGTCTCAGTCCTCTGACTCCACTTAGTGACTCGATGACCTTGGGGCAAGTGCTTGACCTCTGTGTGCCTCAGTTTCCACATCTCTAAAGGTAATTGTGATTGGTTGATGGAATTGAATGAGAACAAATAGGTGAGGCATGTGGCTCATGGCAGGCACCCAGTTAACCCATAGAACACCTGCCACGTGCCAGGTGCTGTTTTAAGTGCTTTGCATATATCTACTCACTTAATTCTCATGATAACCCAATGGCTGTGGTTATACCCATTTTGCAGATGAGGAAATTATTGTCTATAACAGGCACTGATACATACACCAGTCTCTGTAGTTGGGGATGGGGGGACTGGTAAGTGCCATCAAAGGGCTGTAAAAGGCACCAAGAGAAAGGGGGTGGGACTCACTTAGATTAGGGATGGGTGGGAACCCTTCTTGGTGATGGTGGGCTTTAACAGGGCCTTGCTGGGTGGAGAAGGGATGAGGGTGTTTCACATGGGGCACAGGAGTGGCACAGGAAGGAGGCAGGAGTGTGCGAGAGGAGCAGCCCGTCCTGCTGAGCTGCAGCTGGGTGCAGACTGCGTGCACATCTGTGTGTGTGTGCATGTGCTTATGTGTCATGTATACATGCACGTGTGTGTGTGTGCACGTGTGTTTATATGTGCACGAATATATATGTGTATGGTTTTTTGTGTGTGGTTTTGTGTGTGCACATGTGTGTGTGTGTGTGTGTCGTGGTGGGGGGCGGAGGAGGTTGAAAGCTTGGCCAAGTCCTTTGAGTTTCATTCTGGGGAAAGTGGCACTATCTCCCGGGTGCAGACTCTGAACCTAAACCACTTTTTAACTCTCTATTATTGGATCTGTCCATCTTTTTAATAAGATGTTTTTAATGCCAGTGAAAGCATGCCCTTTCCGATCAAGACGGACCACTGGACTCGACATTTAGTGGGAAACGGAGCCCAGGTCTGAAGGGACAGAGAGTGAGAGGGGCACGCGTCCTCACAGAGGTCACCCTGCAGGCGGGGTGGACAGGCCTGGCTGGTTTCAGGGACTGTGTCAGGGCTTGGCTGGGCCTGTCCGTGGAGACAGCGCCTTGCTGCACATCAGCATGGGCAGTGCTGGGGAGATGCTGGTGTCTCCAGGAGTTTGCTGATACGTCACCCCTGCTGGTAAGTTTAAGGGACATGTATAGATGTGGCTGTAACAGAAGATGAAACGTGGCGCGTGTCCTGAGGGGTGCCTGTGAAGTGCTGTTGGGGAGGAGTCCCTGTGGGGTCTGAGGGGAAGGCCCTGTGGGGCAGGTGACCCTGCAGCTGGCCTCTTAGGGTGGGGCGACCATTCCGGTCCGTGGACGCAGCTTGAGCAAACACCGGCGGAATGGGGTGACCTCGGCCAGTGGAGCTCACGGGCACTGATGAGACAAGCTTTGATGGGGGGATGAGGGAGGGGTTGGCAAAGGTGGGAGACCTGGGGGGCTCCAGGAGGGGGTGGGACTACAGGTGTGGTCCAGGAGCAAAAGGTTTCATTACAGCCACCCCGAGGCTCCAGACTTCTCAGCAGCCTCTGAGGGCCCTGGGAAGAGGGTGGCCAGGGTGCTGGGCCGCAGACACTCGCTGTGGATCTAGTGAGAGCGAATCTCCGGAAGAAGCATCTGGACTCAATGGGAAGGCTGGAGACCAAGGAAGCTGCTGGGTGGGAACACGCGAGGCGGGAATGCTGGGCTCCGCATCCGCGCCCGATGCCTGGTCTCCCACCAAGCTTTGCCCCCAGCCAGGGCCCGGCCCGGAGCCTTGCTTGGGGCAGGCGGATCCTGCGCACGATGCCGTGGCAAAGTGATTCTGCACCAGGAAGGGGAGTGAGAGCTGGTTGGCCCCGAAGCACACCGGAGTCCACTGCTGACGCCCACCTGGTTGCAGAGTCTGGCCCACACCTGGCTGCCTAGAACGTCGTCAGCAGGGACAGGTTTCCCTTTGCCCTGGAGGGTGACCCCCAGGGTGTCATGGGCCCACACCGGCCGGAGGTGCGGGGCTCCGGGCAGGGCTGTCCTCGTGTCCCCTGCACTACGGAAAGCTCACACCCTGGCAGCAGTAGTCCCCTGTCAAACCGGAGAGAACTGTTCCCAAGCCAGCCGAGGCAGGAGCAAGGACAGGAGGAAGTTTCAGTGGCTTTTAGAATCTTCCAGCAGAAGCCATTATTCCACCAGGAATACATGTGGTTCAGGAGAACTGCAATGAAAGCTGGGAAAATATGACAAGTTATGACAGACAGAGCCGTACAAAAATGACAGGCCATGTGACAAGATGGTATTTTTGGGGCTGGGAGAGAGTTAGAAATAATTATCGCGTTCCCAGCCCTTCGCCGCCCGCTGGGGCTCGCGCGTGTGGATTGAGAAGGGAACCGGTTGACTCTCGTTTCAAGCCTCGATCCTGTAACGGTTCCTGGCGGAGCGATGTTAAATAATGGTAATTATTACAGAGCCCTGTGCTCTGAGCTGCTCTTGTCAACTGCAGCCGCCGCCCAGGGGCTTTGCCATTTCTCTCTGAGATGGTTTGCGGGGCCGGCCTACGATGTTTGCACATTGTTTCCTCCAAACCCTGTAACTGTCGTGCGGGTGTCACCGAGGAACACAGCAGTCTGGGGTTGGGCGTTGTAGGTCCAGTAGTTTAGGCTTTCCGCAGTCATGGGAAGCTGGCAGAGCGAGATTATCACACAACCTGGCCCCGAAGGATGGTCCATGAAAACGCGACTCATTCCATTGCTTTATTCCCACCGACTCTGCTCCGTCAAACACCTGGACCATCAGCGACGCGGCCCCGAGCCAGGATGCAGAGGCCAACAGGCCTCCCGCTCCAGAAGGTCGCAGGAAACAAAACCACTGGTTGCAACAGTGCGAAAGCATCATCATAAAGACGTGTACGCAGGGCTCAGGAGCAGGAGCACAGTGGATTTTTGCCAAGTCGACCTGGAGTGGGAGCTGGAGTTGAAGGCTGCGTGGGAGCTAGAAAGGAAGCCCGTTGCAGGCAGGGAGGCACGTGAGCAAATCGCGACTCTGAAGGCAGGGACGACAAGACGGCTGAAAGAAGGCAGGACCCTGTTTTTAATTCTAAAACAATTATGTTTTTGTGATGACGGCAAAAATTAATGTTCGAAGATAACTGTGGCTACGATTTTGGTATTCCTGTATTTTCTCCTCCTTCTTTGGGTGCATTTCCTTCTACTCATCTCTCCTTCCTTCTTTTTCTCCAGAATTGGGATGAAATATGGTTTTATGTCCTTGTATCACTTACTGAGTACATTGTGAACATTTCCCCTGTCATTAAGTATTCTTCATATGTATTATATTTCATGACTTAATATTTTATCTTGTGGATAGACCATCATTTTCTAAACTACTTCTATATTGTTGAACATTGAGTTTGTTTTCAGGGTTTTGCCTTATAAATAACACTGTGATGAATGCCAGTATAAAAACTTCAGTCCCTATTTCTGATGATTTCTTTGGGATAAATTCCTAGAAGTCTAGAAGTGAAATTGTATGAACATTTCTAAGTTTCTTGATATACATTGTTGATTGCTTTCTTTTTCTAAAAAAAAAGTTTATACTTTTTTTTTAAAAAAGGAGCCCATTCCTTAACTTCCAGGTAAAGACAGCAGATTGAACACACTAATTTTGTGCCTCCAGCCCCCACTACAGTAAGGAGACTTTTTTTAAAAAAGGCATAAACTCTCAAGAACACGAGAGGGGAACAGCAGCACAATCTGGGAGTCTGAGAAGCAGATGGACAAGTGGTAACTGCTTTAGCAGCTTTGAGAAGCCTGAGTCCCCAGCTGGTGGTTGAGAAAATGGAAAATGAACTCAATGTACGCAGCTGAATCCTGAAAACACGCAGGAGTGGGTGGCACCAGGTGAGTCTCAGAGAAGCTGAGAGTTGTTTCAGAGACCGTCGGACCCCTAGGTCTCCTCCCCTACTCTGTTGGCTGGGCTCCGCTCACCCCTCCACCATGCATACGTGTGGACATTGTTCTCTGGAGGAGGGAAAACCAAGCAAGTCTGCACTGGGACATCAGACGCAGTCGAGTTGGGCGAAGACTTAGTAAACCCGACGGGCTACGTGAACTCTGCACGTTGGCTGCTAACCGCCCCCCAGACTTTTGGAATGCTGATGTCCAGGCTGGAGACTGAAGAAACCTTCCTTAGGGACTTTGCCCAGCACAAGAGGAAAGACTGTGAAGATGCTAACGTGTAGGTTTTCCAGGTGAACTTACAGAGAGGTTCATAGTTGTCATTTCCTACCCACACACTTGGAGTTTCTAAACAGATTTCAAATTCCTCACATTTCAGCATGAGAAAATGACGAAGGATTACCAGACAGTCTCTAACATGAAAGAAGGAGACCAAAGCAAACTGTCAGAGGACGTTGACCACTACTGCACACCACACACAAAAACCAATTTAAGATCTAAATGTAAAAGGTGTAATGATAATAAATCTTCTAGCAGAAAACATAGGAGAATATTGTCATGACCTTGAGGTAGGCAAAAATTTCTTAAGCAAGACACAATAAAAGCACTAATTATAAACTAAAAATTAATTAGTTGGAATTCATTAAAATTTAGAATTTCTGCTTCTAAGAAGACACCATTTAGAGAATGAAAAAGTAAGCTGTGGAGTGGGATTAGATATTTGCAATTTGTGCATTAGACAAAGGGCTTCTATTCAGATTATACAAAGAACTCCTATAAATCAATTATTAAAAACTAGCCAATAAAAACAGATTGCTTGAAGATTAAAAGTTTGCTAGAAGTGAAAGACCCAAAATAAGGGTTGAAAGATAAAGTTGAGCAATCTCACAAAATTGAACAAAAAGATCAAGAGATGGAAAACAAACAAAAAGATTAGAAAATTAGTGGACCAGTTCAGAAAGTGGGAAGAGAGAAAATAGAAATGAGAAAATAATAAGTGAAATAATTCAAGAAAAATTTCCAAAATGCGAAGATACAGGTTTTAGATTGAAAGGGCTCATGAACTTACAAGGAATCAAAATAGAGCCGCATGATGAAATTTCAAGGCCCTGAGGACAAACAAGCAATGCACTGTCAGAGAGAAGAGATAAAACACAACCCAACACACGAGAACAGTCACAGTCAGAGGACCAGGGGTCAGACTGGCTGCGGACTTCTCAGCCTGGAGGCAGCCCTGGAAGCTAAAAGACAACGAGCAATGTCTTCAAAATATGGAAGGAAAATAATTTTCAATCCTGAATTCTACCCGGTCGAACTATGAAACCAAATCCGAGGGTAGAATAAACGTATTTTCAGACTCTAAACATCTAGAAAAATTTACATCCCAAGTACCTATATCTCAGGAAGCTGCTGTAGTTTACATTTTACCAAACACAGAGAAAGGTAGGAAAACAAACTGGAGAAGCAACAGAGAGAGACAAAACAATGACTGTCACCAGAAGTATGATGCTGGTTTATCTGGAAAGTCAAAATTGCCAAAGATGTTAGTAAGCAGGACAGAGGAACTGCTGCAAAACGAAAATAGAGCATATGTTTTTTCTTCTAATTGCATCCCTACACGGTCTTGTGGAAGCCAAATTCCCAGCACTCCCGTGGCGGCACTGTGTGTGTGGAGAGAGCAGTGGGATTCCAGGCGGAAGTCTGCAGGGAAATACTTCAACCTGCAGCGCTGGGCCTTTGATTCTGGCAAAATCCTGCTGAAAAATGCCGCATGCCTGATGTGGTGAGAAGAGCTATAAGTGACCAATTTATGGTCCTCATTTGATTGTCACCGGACCAACATCTTTAAAGGTGCCTTTTTTTTTCTTCTAGATGAATTCATCACTTATGGTCATATGTGTTTAAAGCAAGGAGATAATAGACACAGACAGGAGCCAACGTTTTATGCGCAAAGTTGCTTATTGCCACGCTGTTGTTAATAACACTGAATGTAACTTACGTGTCCAGCAGGGGAAATGGTTAAGCTATGTCCCATCCACTGGAAGGAATATTACGCACTTGCTAAAATTAGGTTTATTGGGAGTTTATAACAAGATTTTTAAAAATGCTTATAATGTGTTGGTAGGTAAAAAGAAAATAGGACACCTTGCTGCATTACTATGTTATTACAATCACACAAAAGAAATAGTCTGTACACAGACATAGAAAGCCTGGAAGGAAACACGGTGAGTCATTACGCCCATTGTTTCCGGGGAGTGAGTACCCCACCCCCATTCTTTCTACTTCCTCAATTTTCTTTAATAAGGAAATGACTACTTTTATGATGGAGATCATTTATTAGAAATAAGAAATGGGTAAAACTGCCTGGAGTGCCAAAGACTTCTCCTGGGAGCTGCCTCAGTTCTCTGGCCAGCTCCGTCTTTAGCTACCAGCTGTGCAGACGTAGCTGGGAGCAGGCATTGGTGCCTTGGCCTTGCTGCTCTTCCTACTCTCACACCGGTCCTCACTGTGTGCAGAGCATTATTGTTCTTAAAGAGGCAGCAGGCCCTTTTTGATGGGATTCTGAGCACTGGGAGTGTTTTTTCTTTTTAGAAATAAAAATTATTCTCAAGATGTGTAATGTGTGAATTGGGTAGTACGGACTGGGCAGTCTGAAGGTTCTTGCATTGTGCAAAATACAGCCAGATCTCAAAATGCAACTTGCTTGTGTGTTTGTTTAGAAACCAGACCAGGTTAGTGTGCCAGACACACGGATTCTCTCGCTCGGCTGGTAGGAGTGTGATTTAGCACGATCTTTCTAAGGACAATCTGGCTGCTCTCAAGAGAAGCCTTAGGGTTCTGCACATCCTTTGATGGAGCAGTTGTACAAATAGGGATTTATTCTAGGGAAATAATTGTAGACATTTGTTAAAATAGAGTTGTAAAGTCTATCACAGCAGAGCTTATAATAATGAACAATTGGAAACAATAAGAGGAGGTTGGTCCAACAAATTATGGTACATTTATGTCATGGCATATTATGTTTTTGAAGAATATTAAATAAAAAGGAAACCATTCAAAGTATATTGTTACAGAGAAAAGCTGACTAAAGGGTGGTATATAACAGCATGATCCATTTCGTATTGAAAATATATATTTGCTAATTAAACATAATGTAAAATTATATACAAAATTGGTAACTATTAATATTACTCTGTTTCTGGATAGTGGAATTAGGGGTGATTTATTTTCTACATTTTGGTCGATAAATTCCTTTATTCATCCAATAAGTGCATCTCACCTGTCTTGCTCCAGGGAGCAGCTTGTGGTCATTGAAGCATGTTCTGGGTGAGGTCTGTTGTGAGCTTCTCAGAGCATAGGGGGGCCCTAGGCACCCTCAGGACCCTTTGGAGCCCCAAAGCCCATGGTCTAGACTCAGGGAAGGAAGCGACACAATAGGTTGGCCGTTGCCAAGTGGGCTTTAGCTGGATCACTGCTTACTGTAACGGGGTTGGGAAAGAGAAGGAAGTCCTTGTTCTGGCCTTCTTGAAAATAGTGTGCCCTAAGACTTTTTTTTTTTAAGAGCCAGGGTCTCACTCTGTTGCCCAGGCTGGAGTGCAGTGGAGCGATCATAGCTCACTGCAGCCTTGAACTCCTGGACTCAAGCCATCTTCTTGCCTCAGCCTCCTGAGTAACTGGGACTACAGGAGTAAGCCATTGTGCCCAGCCTGAAGACTTTCAAATCATGTCTTCTTCCATTGGGCTATCCATCCATCCACCCACCTATCCACCCACCCATTCATCCACTTATCTACCTATCCACTCATCCATTCACTCACTCATGCTTCATCCATCATTCATCTATCCATCCATCCACCCATTCATCGGCCACCCAGTGCCCACCCATCCATCAACCCATCTACCCATCCATACATCTAACCATCTACCCATCTACCCAAATACCTATGCACTCATCTAGTTATCCATGCACCAAGTCGCTACCTAGACATCCACCCACCCACCCATCATCCATCCATCCCCCACCCAAATACCTCTCCATCCATTGATCTACTCTCGCCATGCACTCATCCATCCTTCCATGCATTCTTTTTTTTTTCAAATACTGACCTAGGATCTACAATTTTCCAGACCCCATGCTTGGCTGGTGCCAAGATAAAGGACACATCCCCCGCCCTCAAGGAGTTCAGTCTAGGTAGTCTCCATCACTTAAGCAAAGAAGTATTGTTGGCAGCCTTGGTGTGGCCTGGCAAAGGGGCCTCCTCTGCAGGCTTTGTGGGATGTGGAGGGAGCTTTAGTTTGGAGTGTTTGTGGGAACATAGGAAGCATATTTTTAGGGAAATGGAAACATTTGGGGGCTTCCTCTGACATGGGAAAGGACAAAGGGCTTTGTGCTGGAACCTGGACCGCCATCCTCAGACTCCCTGAGGCGGCAGGCCCTCTGGGTGAAGGAGGGTGTGGTGTTCCTGGGGTGGGCAGAGAAAGCCCCTTGTGCTCGAGCACAGACGCAGAGGAGCTGCTCTCTCTCTTGAACCCGTGAGCTGCACTATGGAGGCCAACATGGTTTGAGAACGAATGGTTCTTCTAGGAATGTTCTGTATAATGCTAGACCTCCAGGGCCCTCAGTGGCTCTAGGAAGGGGGCAAAACTCCCGAAACGAGTGAGATTGAATCATCTGCAGCTCAGTCCATGGAGGTCTCTGACGAGATTAAATTTCACCTAGAAATATAAAAGATTGCGACATTTCTTGAGCTTTCATTGCTATAGATGAAAATTCTAAATTCTACCACCTACACTTGGTTTTTAGGCTCTTCCTTGATCTCAGGGAGTAATTCAAATAGAGACTGGGTCAAAGTGTGTTGACGTTTAAAATTTTAGTACCTCTGCAAGATTCCTTTCCAAAGATGTAACAGTTCACCCTCCCAGCAGCTTTCCTGCACCCTTGCCGGCACTGGGTGTTATCAACATTTTTATTTTTTGACTCTATGAAGAGCTAAAACTCATTATTTTAATGCTACTGATGAGCTTGAGCATCTTTTCAGGTGTCTATTGTTCATTTGCACCTTTTCTTCTGTGGCTTGCGATAACTGCAGGAGATTTGCCTTATATTCCCGGGAAGCTTTTCTAGAGCGTTACATTTGAAATTAAATGTTTGGTCTCTTGGTAACCTGCAGTTAACTAGCACCCCTACCATATCATTAATTTTGTTTGGCTTTGTATTATAAGAAGTTCGTGAATTTGTTCACTTCCTGCTTCCTTCCCCAGAGGACTGGAGGAGGTTGCATCACAGGGAGGTGTTTATCTGTGTCTCCCACCGGACTGAATTTCACCACGGGGGCGATTGGAACACCTTTGACTTTGTGCTTATCCTTTCCACCACTTAATCAAGTACTTTGCATTGAGTCTCAAAGTGCTTCCCCACACATTATTTATTAATCATAAAGGTTTTCGTTAAAGCACCTTTACGGTGGAGAATTGGCAGATAGAGCCTTCACTAAGTGGTGAGAGCCAACATCACTGCGAGGGGATGAACTAGTACATGGACCGAGGACCCAGTGGTACTTGTGTCCTGGTTCTGCCCAAAATGCTTGGCCTGAATCTCATCTAATTCAAAAAATTCCAATTGAGGAACATGCTACAAAACAACTGGCCTGTACTCTTCAAAGCTGCCAGCACTGGGAAAGGCAGACAGGCTGCTATCTGGCCCAGAGTGACAGAAAATAGAGCCACACAGGCAATGCAACACGTGCTCGAAAGTTGGATCCTGAGTCAGAAAAACATTGCTTTACGGGACATTCCTGGGACAACTGGAAATCTACATATGGACCCTATGATAATAGCATGGTGTCGAGGTTAAGTTTCCTAAATTTGGTAATTATACTGTGGTTACATAAGAGGATGTCTTTGTTCTTATGAAATTAATGCCGAATTATTTAGGAGTGACAGGTCACAATTCTGCAACTTATTCTCAATTGGTGCAGCAAAACACCAAAATCCATTACAGACACCTGAGAGAGAGAGAAAGCGAGTGCACACAAGTGTGGTGAAATGTCAACAATCGATAAATACAGGTAAAGCGTATATGAGTGCTTATCACACTTTTAAAATAAATAAGTTTGTCATTTTCTAAAACAAAATGCAATTTCTTGTTTTGGGCAAGAGGATCAACACCTTGTATTGAAATCAAGTGTGTTTTCTGGAGTGGTCCAGGGTGGGAGGACAGGATTTGGCACCTGCCAGAGCACGTCATCCATCATATTGATGGAGGTTTACAGCAACTTGTCTTTGCATCAACTTGCATGAGTTTTGAAGGTAAGGAGGGCTTAGAATGCATCCTAACACTTCTCTAATATCATCTCACGCACTATCACCCCAGCATCGACTCATCTCAAATCAAATTCAACCACAAGGCTGTTGCTGCTGCGTAAAGAGGAATAACCTCTGGGCCATTTTCTAGGGACTCTGACCAGCTCAGGTGCTATTCCATAAGACACTGCCCCAACTCTCAGATTTGTGTTGCATACTGGTTCTGGTTTTAGTGATTCATGGTAAATCTCTATGATGATCAAATTAACTGAATAATCCCTCTGCCCTTTACCCTGAGTTTTGTATATATGCTGCAAAGAAAGGCCTTTGTTTTCCAGGTGTGGAATTAAGATCAATGAAAGATGTGTGGTTTCCGGAGAGGCGGAGCTGACAGATGACAGGTGTCAGATGGAGGAGCAGTAAGTCCAAAGCCCACAAGTGTCTCACCTTGATACGGACTGGAAACAAATAGCACATTCACTACAACATCTTCTTGGGTGATTAGGGCTGTCTCAAACACAGAGACTACCTACGCCAGCACTTTAAGGAAACTGCCGTGGAGAGCAGAACGGAACTTAAGGTGGCTTTTCCTTGCAGTCGGGACGGCTGGGATACCCGCAGAAGAGAGGAACAGATGCCAATGAAGCTAGTCAGGGAGGCTGTGGGGCTGCTCATGAGCATTCAGAAGAAACTGGGAAGCAAAGTCAAAATTAGACCAGGGAAGGACCCGGGGTACCAGTGAGCGCCATGAAGGTGATGGGGAAGGAGCCGCACTTGGAGCAGGAGCACTGGTAGCCCAGGCCCCAGGGCAGCGCTGCGACGTGCCTGCACTGGGCTCAGCTCAGTGGGCAGCCAGGTCCCACGGGGATGATGAAGAAAATGTGGAGAATTTTTAGAGAAAAACCAAAGGATGACTATGGCGGAAGGGCTGAAAAATAAGGACCTGGCTATATGGTCCTGGACGTGAAGTTATTTAGTCTGGAGAAGAGCTGAATGTGGGATTTGGTCAGATAAAACAAGTCCATGGGCCAAACCTGTTTTTGATTTCAGGGGAACAAAGGTGAACATTTCAGGGTCCCTCCCCTTAAAGGAAGAGAGACAGGGACACAGACAAAGTCTCTCCTGCAGAGAGGGTAGACTCTCTTGGTGGCTCCAGCTGTGTGGAGGTCACAGTCTAGTGTGATCCAGAACACACAGCGTTGGGCACTGACATTGAGTTGTCAACTTTTTATTTATTCAAGTCAGGAAGACATTTAAAAATGTCTTCTACTGTCGCTATCATTTTAGAAAACAGGGGACTTTCCACCATCCTGAAAACCAGAAGGCTTGAATCTCAGAGCCCTGAGCCTGTGGCTTCAGTGGGGCAATTAACCCGGGGGCTGCAGGAGCCTCACCCGCTAGCTCCGTGCGGCCCTCTGCAGAGTCCTGGCTGCCCAATTAATGGAACAGGGACGGCGTCACTGAGGCAGGTGACTCCTGACTTAATGTGGTGATTTGATTTGATTTGTGACCTTTACTCCCCATTTTAAGCTGAAGAATGAACGGCTATAATTGTGTACTGTGTTATTTTTTTCTGTATTTAACCTTCAATATTACCTCCAGGTGAAGCCTGCTCTTCCCGGGGCCCCAAGAGAGGGCTACCTTGTTTACACATTTAATTCTCAGTCCCCTCCCTTCCCAAGCTGACGTTTTCTTTTTTTTTTTTTTGAGACAGAGTCTCACTGTGTTGCCCGGGCTAGAGTGCCGTGGCGTCAGCCTAGCTCACAGCAACCTCAAACTCCTGGGCTCAAGCGATCCTCCTGCCTCAGCCTCCCAAGTAGTTGGGACTACAAGCATGTGCCACCATGCCCGGCTAATTTTTTTCTATATATTTTTAGTTGTCCAATTAATTTCTTTCTATTTTTAGTAGAGACGGGGTCTCGCTCTTGCTCAGGCTGGTTTCGAACTCCTGAGCTCAAACAATCCGCCCGCCTCGGCCTCCCAGAGAGCTAGGATTACAGGCGTGAGCCACCGCGCCCGGCCTCCAAGCTGACATTTTCACTTAAAATGGAAGAGGGGAAAAAGCGTAGGTAAATTTTTAAGATTCTCCATTTTTTTTTTTTTTTTGATTCTGAACTGAAGTCCTTCCCTCTTGTTTCAGAATAAACAGCTACCTGACGGGAACTATCTCCAAACTCTGGCTCCGTTTCCTTCAAGCAAACATCAGGGGCACATTGGGGTCGACTCCCACTGTGGGGAGCAGGGCAGGGGAGGTACTGACTCTGATCAGGGTGGGCAAGGCCGGGATAGGGGTAAATTCCTCTCGACAATGACCAGGGACCCAATTCTAGCTAATGGGATTTGAGGTTTTCACTGGCAGCTTCTGAGAACGTTCTTGCTCACTCCCAAGGCTGCAATGATTTCTTTCTCCCTCTGAATGTAAATGGAGGTGACTGTTGCTCCGAATGCTCTGTCAGCTGCTTCATAACCAGGAGGGACCACTTGTGGGATGGAGCTAATGATGAAGATGGTGGAAAACGGACAGATGGGAAGACATTGGATTTTGGTGACATCATTGGGCTGCCCAGCCACCAGCCCTGATGCCCAGACCTCAACTTCGGTGTCGTGTGGGCCAGTGACTTCCTTGTGCTTCAGCCAGTTTGTGCTGGGGTTTTGTTTCTTGCAGCCTCAGCCTCCTAACTGATACCACAGCCCTTTGTTTGACTTGAACAGGCTTTCTTCTGCCTCCCGAGAATTCCTCCACCACCTACCTCTTCCTGCCTCCTCTGGGCACGTGTGTGTGTGCATGTGTGTGCATGTGCGCACAGAACCGATGAAAGAAATTGATGAATGAATTCCGCTTTCTCCTTTTTGAGTCCCCCAATTTCTTCCTTTCTCTTATTTGGGTTGTCTGAGCTCACATCCTCCAAGACCCAGTTCAAATGTCACCTTCTCCGAAGAGACTTCCTAACACCCAAGGGGAACTGCTCTCACTCTCATTTATGCCTCCACTGTGCCTTGGTTAAGTGCGTGTGTGTGTGTGTGTGTGTGTGTGTGTGTGCACACAGAGGAGGGGTGTCCAGCCAGGTAGCTTCTAAAGGATCAGTATTAGACATGGTTTAAGCTGTGTGTGACAAAGACCTAATACTATGGCTTACCCAAGACAGGTATCTATTTCTCACTATGTGAAAGTCTGAGCAGGAATGTTGTTCTGTTCCAGAAAGTCATCAGGGTGCAAGCACCTTCTCTCTTGTGACTTGACAATCCCTGGTGTGTTGCCCTGGTGTTCATGGGGCAAGACAGCTGACACCAGGTCCTCATTCTGGCCAGCAGGAGGGGGAAAGGGAACAGGGAGGACCTGCCCCTTCCATGTAAGGACGTCACCTCACTTCTGCTCACATCCCATGGGCTAGAACTTAACAACATAGCCTCACCTAGCTGCAAAGGAGTCTGGGAAAGTAGCCTTTCTATTCACTTATCGAGCGTCCAGCTAAGAGTTTGATTACAGTGGAAGGAGGAGGGTTAGGTACAGGGAGACCACGCTGTCTCTGCAAACGTCATTGGCATCAATGTCAGAGAGATTCTAGTGAAGGCAGGTTTCCACACACGACTCCTTACCCAACAGGTGAAATGCAACTTAGGTCCATTCCCGCCAAAGGAGAAAGCCAGTAGGATGGAAAATTCCTTGCTGGTGCCAACCTAGTGAGGAATTCTGCATCAGGCACAAGCAAGGCACAGGGCAACCTCGAGCCACACCCTCTGGCCTGAGACCCATTAGTGACACCTACCTGGAGCTGGCATCTCGGGACACTAAAATTCTGAAACCAAAATAGTGCATGGCACCATTCTATTTGCTGTGAATGAGGAATTGCTTTCATTATCTACATTTTTTACAGTCCAATAGGACTCCACTCCCCAAACAATACTTGCCTGGTTTGGTAAATCACAGAACAAAGCAGAGATGAAAATATCTCTACGGCAACGCCAGTGATGTCCCATTGGTAGCAAAACCCGAACAAGAACTTGCAGATGCATTCAAGTGAGTCTTTGTTGCTATGTCTACCAAGAACCCCATTCTCCTTAACACAGATTAGGACTGATGCTCTCCAGCTTGGGGCGTCAAAAATTTGTTGAAGTAAAGACAGCGCCAAATGAGCTGTAATAGTCTGCTCAGTACATGCAATAAGTTGCTTATTTCAACTATAAAGAAAAGCTACGCTATTCTTATGAATGAAAAAAAGAGAATTCCTTCTACTCCTCTAACTGTTAAACAAATATTTAAAATGTGTTGCTTTGAACGGGGGTGGCAAATAATTAATGAGCCTACTCCCAGGTTCGCCACTGGATCCAATAGACGCTGGGTTCGCACTCGTTGTTAACAACTCTCTGTCCCTGGAGTGGACTCTAAGATGCTTGAGGTCAAGAATGTGCCTTAAATCTCAATATCCCCGGATATTGGGGACTATGTGGGAGGCCCTGAGAAGGCTTCCTTTGCAGTGACTTCTCATCTATGACCTTTTATTACCACTTCTTTCCAAGAGGAGAGATGAATCAGGCCCCAGTGTTCTCATTGGTGGGAATGCAATCGTATTTTTATTTCCTGACCTGCTCTCGTAGAGAGTGGGCAGGGGGTGCCAGGCCAACTCTGGACTTAGGAGAGAGAAGTGACTGTGGACAGCTCCCAGAAGCACAGATGTACTGCCTCTACCAGTGAGGACCCAGTGGGCCAGATTAAGGCTGCAAAAGTGGCTTTGGGGGTTACTCAAAAAGGTAAGCATAGAATTGCTCTGTGACCCTGCAATTCCACTCCTAAATACATTCCCTGAAGGATTGAACACAGGTGTTCGAACAAAAACTGTACCCCCATGCTCACAGCAGCACTATTCACAGCAGTCAAAAGGTGGAAACAACCCAATGTCATCAGCTGACGACTGGATACACGAGCTGTGTCTATCCATATGATGGACCGTCATCTGCTGCAGAAAGGAATGAACTCCTGACAACGTGCTACGGCACGTGAACCTTGAGGACATCATGCTGAGTGCAAGGGCCAGACACGAAGATCGTGTATTGTATGGTTCTGTTTACATAAATGTCCAGAAGAAGCAAATCCATAGAGACAGGAAGGAGATTATGATTTCCAGGGCCCGGGAGAGAAGAGTAGGAGGAGTGACCGCTTAATGGGTGTAGGGTCACCTTTGGGGGTGAAGAAAGGTTCTGGAACTCGATAGAGTTGATCAAGGCACAAAATTGGGAATGTACTATTAATAAATGTCATTGAATTGTGCACTTTAAAAATGGTTCCTCTAATATGAATTTCATCTCAAAAAATAAATTTTCATCTCAAAAAATAAAAATTAAATTAAAAAAAGCAGCGGGGAGGGGTGAGCCGTTGCAGAAAGAGAAAGAAGGGCTGTAGGAAAGTTCGTTGGTTTATTTATTCAGTACGTCTTTACTGAGCACTCGGCATGAGCCAGGCTCTGTACTGGTGACCAGATTCCAGTGCTTTCTGAGGAAGTGGCATTAGCGTTAACAGACCACTGTGAATGAAGCCAGGTCACAGGTGCTTCAGGTGGGGACTTGCGGAGAGGGGATGGAAGCGCCAGGTGAGAGGGATAAGAGACTGCAGGGGGCACCAGACAGGGCCTCAGGACCGGGGGAGGATGTGCATGTCAACATGGTGGGTTTCGAGGATCCCCCAAGATGGAGAGAAAGGACCACAGAGAGCAGGAGAGCGGAGGAGCCAGATGGGGAGAAGTTAATTCAGAGAGTTACACCTCGAAGAGCCAGCTGAACACTGCCTATGACATGGCAATGTGCTTATCTCAGGGGTTATCTTAGGCCATTTTGTGCTGCTATAACAAAATACCAGAGATAGGGTATTTTATAAAGAGAAGAAATTTATTTCTCATGGTTCTGGGGGCTGGGAAGTACAGTGGTAGGTGCCAGCATCTTGAGGGACTTCTTGCTGCATGGTGGGAGGTGAGATGGCAGGAGAGAGGGGAAGAGGGGGCCAAACTTGCTTTTATAACAAGCCCACTCCCATGACGTTGATTAATTTATGGAGGTGGAGCCTCCCATTAGGCCCCACCTCCCAACACTGTTGCATTGGGGACTAAATTTGCAACACGTGAACTTTGGGGATACATTCAGACCACAGCAGGGGGTTACTGTTTTGGATGAAGAGGCCAGAAGCTGGCAATCACGACTCCATTGATTCTTGCCTCAGGGGAGGTAGCCCTGAAGGATATTGAATATCAAATGCTTTCAACTCCTCTAAGCCCTGTTTGGGTTCCCCTTACTGTCTGCCAATCATGCCTCTTTCCCTAGATTATCCAGCCGAGGGGCACCTGGCAATTTGTAACCGCTCCTATCAGATCACTGAGACCCAAATTAAGCCCAAAGGTTTGAAGAATGTCACGATAGTTTTGATGTCTCCCTGCTACCACTCTGCTGGCCAACGGCGTTGGCATATGTGACTCCATTCTGTCCAAAACTAATTCTGTGCTTAAGAACACGAGCACTTTCCAAAGACCATCTGTTTACTCTTCTGCTTAAGGAACTCCACTCTCCCTCAGCCTCCTAGGATTGGATTCAATAATCCCTGACATGGAGGGATGTTTTTTTCATGGGCCTAGAAATTGAATGTTTTCCAAATGGTACATTATTGATATTAAAACCGATTTGTGCATCGCCACCCATCAAAGAAATGTATTAAATAATATCTCCAGGAATGAAAAGAAAATTGAAAAGCCTGTCCACATGCATCTATCAGCAAAAACACTAGCCTCAACTGTAAAATTCAGCAAGTGAGAAATCTGTGGATCCCTACGAACAAAGAAAAGCTCCTCAGATAGATTCAGACTTACGTCTACTTCAGTCCATTTGGAAGCACCTGACCTAAACCAAGCTTTCCCATGGCCGCTTCCTGCTGCCAGACTGCGGCCAGCATGGATTCAGAAGGGGAGGACTTAGGAATGAGAGAGATTTGGGTTCGAATCCCAGTCCCACCTCCTACCTCTGTACACACAGAAGCTGGGTGTGATCTTGCACAAGTTATTCAAAGTCTCCAAAGGTTTAGTTTCCCTGTTAGTACAATGCCCTTCTCCTTAGATTGGGGCGAATAATAAACGACAGGGCACACAGTAGGCCTGTGCCTCTTCCTTCCCTTTCCTTTCCACCTGCCGCGCTGTGCTCCCCGGTGCAGGTGTGCGTACTGAGGAGGACGTCTGTGCCGGTCCGTCAGTTCATCCTGTCCTGCTGGGGGTGGTTTGCTTGCTGCCTGTTTGCTGACTCAAAGAATGTGGTTTCCTAATGCAGAACACTAACCAGAGTAGTGGATATTTAATCAACGTTTTGTTGAATGCATGAGGATCACATACAATATCATTCCGTGAGTAACTTAAGTAAAGCAGTGACATAAATATTTAAAGACTGATTGAGAAGACAGCTATAAATCTGTGTCGATCGCTGCTGCATATTTTACAGAATGTTCTAAATTTCTATAGATCATCACAGCCAAGGGCGACAGATCTCTCTGTGACGTGAAGGCAGGCCCGCTGTCCACTGGTCAGGGGAGTGGGTCACCTGCCTTCCCACCAGTGTGGTTTCCAGGCTGGTCAAGAGGTTTTGGTGAGCTTCCAGGCATGGACGATAGCAGCAAAGTTCTTCTGAAATTTCTAATAGAATTTAAATATCAAGACAGTGATATTCATGCCAGAATCATCAATGGTACCTCAAATGTTTGCCTTAAGTTTTATCTTTAGACTATTTTTGTGATAAGTGTTTTAGGGCCATAATTTTTTTTCAAGCGTTATGTCCATTCAAATCTGTGATAGTTCAATTTTAACCAGCTGGGGCTACCAGCCCGGTCACCTGGCCTGACCTTTGAGTAAGGCTTCCAGGGCCATCCGTGTGCATAGGTGTGAACTTCCAATAAATATGTCCTGTAAGGAACATTGTGGCTGTGCACTGAATTTTTTCTCAATTTAGGTGTGTACACCTAATCACAGAACCCATGTGGTACCCAGTTAATGGCTAGGCAAGTTCAAGGGCATCTGCCTGACACCTCTTGCCATAGTACAAACGTGGCCCAATGATAATGCTGCCTTATGACGGCTTTAGAACTTGTGGAACTTTGAGTGTTGGCCTGACTTGTATTTGATAAAGAATGGAGGCAGTTGAAATGATAAAAGCATATGTTGCCTAAAGAAAAACAGAGGAGATTATCTTCCTAATCACAGGTCAGGCAAAGATATCTACATACACTCATAAGCACTGTCCACCGAGCAAAAGGTCGCCAGATTTCATTTCGTTAAAATCAAGAACTTCTGCTCATCGAATACAATATTAAAGGAGTGAAAAGACAAACCAAAGACTGGCGAAGATATTGGCAACGCGTGTATCTGACAAAGGACTTGTATCCAGAAACACGTAAGGAGCTCATACAGCCAACGAGGAAAAGACAACCCAATAAAAATAGGCAAAAGACTTGAGCAGGCACTTCATAAAAAAAGAACATTCAAATGGCATAAACATGTGAGGAGATGCTCAGCATCACTACTCACCAGGGAGTGCAAATTGCGATTATAATCAGACACCACTGCATGCTCCCCGAACGGCTGAAAGAAGAGACTGCCACACGCAGTGGCGGTGCGGACGCGGGGCCAGGAGAACGCTCCGGCATCGCTGGGGGCAGAGGCTCCTTGCGTAATCCGTGGAAACCGTTTGGCCATGTGGACTAAAGCCGAGTGAGCGTAGCCCCTGTGATGCAGCAGTTAGGTTCCTAGGTACACGCCCAAGAGACAAAAGTTCTTACAACCCCAAACCAATGTCCAAACCTGTTCACACCGACTTTATTTAAAATGGGAAACAACCGAAAATGTCCACCAAGAGGAGAATGGGTCAGTACACTGTGGCATATTCACGCAATGGAATACGCCACAGAAATAAACAAAGGTTAAACTACCGCTGTGGTCAATATCTTGGATGAATCTCAGAGACACAATGAAGAATGAAAAAAGCCGGACAGAAAAGAGCAGCACCGCGCGTCCATCCATAAGATGTTTAAGGGCAGGTAAAACTTATCTATAAGGAAAGACGTCAGAATGGTGATCACGTGTGTGAGTGTGAGTGTGACTAGTGAGGGTCACGTGTGTGAGTGCGAGTGTGACTAGCGAGGGGGCCGTGGGAGTGTTCCAGGTTCTGTAAACGTCCCATTTCTTGATCGGAGTGACTAGGGTGATGATTATTGGAGTGCACACGTATGTAAAAATCTGTTGAAAGAACACTGAAGATTTGCACACTTTGTTATATGTGAGTAACATTGCAGTAAAAATGGAACGAGAATGGGAGGTGGTGTGTGCTACCAGACATTTAGCCGCCAGCTCTCCAGGGAAAACCCCCACCCGGTCTTCTAGTGTTTGCTGATTTCCACTCTCACCATGGCCGGTTTCAAGCTACAGTGGTTTAAGGACCGACATGCCAAATTCCTGACAACGTAGCATCCCGTTCTCATGAGCTGTCGTGCTTTGGTTCAGGACACGACTGGTGGACACAACTGTATCACGCTTGTGATGGCTCAACTCAGACAGGAGACTGACCTACTCCTCTTTTAAGCTTTTGGAATCAGCTAGGCAGGAGGAGAACAGCTAGAGGTATTCATGTAAACTGCTTAAAAGTGTTACCATTTGGAACTATTTACCTGTTTGAATCAAGATCCTCTTGCTATTGAAAAACCAAAAATACAGAAATGAATTGATTACTGACGCTGATAGCACAAGTTTCACCCATAACTCCTGGCCTTAATTTTTGTGTGATTATTATAAAGCTTTGCTATATCTATTTTTTAAGGAAATGTTATAAAATTAAATTTATAAATTATCTGTCTTATATGTTAAGGTATGTTATATGTCTTATATGTTAAGGTTCAAGACTCTATATTATAAAACCAAACCTAAAAAAAAAGGGAATATTTTTACATATGTAACTGGGAATTCCTGAGGGGTGATCAGGAATGGCTGGATCCAGGGGCTCCAATAATGTCATCAGAGTTCTGCCACTCTTATCATCTCTCACCTTGTTTGCTTCTAGCTGTTTTTATTCCAAGCAAGTTCTTTCCATGTGGTGAATGGCAACTAGTAGCCATGCTTGCATTATTCTCACAGCTTCTGATTCCAAAGAGAGAAAGTTTGGGAAAGACTCTAATTGGCCTGACTTGGATCAAGTGTCCCCCTTGAACCAAGCAGCATGGCTAGGGTATAGGGTCCTGTAATGCACGGGGTTGAGTTGTGCCTATTCTGGAGTTGGGGGGGTTGTGAGGGGACAAGGCCAGCCCCGGAATCACATGGATGGTGCAGGCTGTTGGTGGAATGGCAGAAAGGTGGCCCTGCATAGCAAGAGGTGACAGGCATCATATTGCACAGCCTCTGAAATTCAAATAAAAGACATTTGGAAGCTGGAACTCACAGGCAGAGAGGAAGGAAAGTTCAAGGCCAAGGGAATAAGGCTTGTGAGTAGAAACACAGAAAGGAAAGAAGTTTAAGGACAAGATGAGGGACCCAGGTGTCAGGGAGCAGCCATGTGAAGGGGCATGAAGGCAGGAAGAGCAACAGAAGCCTGCATCGGACCCGGGCAGGACACTGTATCTGTCCTGTGTCCCTGACAGACCACCACGGGGCAGGTCTTGGCTGGCCTGATCTTATCAGTGCAGTCTGTGGGTGCCAGCCAGGAGTCTGCATATGACTTAGGAGGCAGTGAGAACTCGGGGAAAGGAGGTCCGGAACGCTGGCTGTGTGACCTGGTTGGGAGGAGTTCTTTAACCTTGCTGCAGCTCTGCTATTCACCTGTAGCATGAGAACTATCATCTCTACTGTGTAGTGCTTTGGAAAGGACTAGAGACTGTGTACCACGTGTTAGCCATGTGACAGTGCACAAGTTACTTAAACTTCTCGGAGGCTCGTTTTCTGAATCTACGAAATAGGACACCTACCTCATATGATTGTTGTTAAAGTTAATTGAGAAAATCCACATAAACCACATGCAACGATGCCCAGGACCCTGTATACACACAGTAAATGGTGGTGTTGGTCGTTATTTTTTCCATCTGGGAGCGCTCGTGCCCTCCTCTGAAGCCCCCAGCATTTCCAACCTCTCCCCTGGTCGTTACCTTTCCGTCTGATGGGAGAGAGGGCTCCAGGTCCCCCTTTCCCACCCAGGCTTAGAGACCATGACTTCCCAGCCGACGGCGCTTTGCACGTAGCAGATGCCCTGCACGTGTGTGCTGGAGAAATGAACGAATGAAAACTCACACGGGCAAAGAGAGCGAGTGGATGCCTTTGAGATCTAGGGATAAATTAGTGATGGGAATTTTTCACCCTGAAACAGTAAATCATGAGCAAGAACTGTATGTATTAAATGGATACATCTTAAAAATGTAATTGTAGTAAAAAAATAAATAAAAGTTCGAGAATGAATATTCCATGGTATCATTTACATAAATTTTTACAGGCACAGAATGCTTTCTATAGACAGGTCTGGAAAGTATTACCCAAGATGCAAGGATAACCCCAACCTATGGGAAAGTCTCTTTTGGGGAGGTGGGGAGGGCATCTGGAAGAGTTGAAGGTCAAAGGAATTTAGCTTTATCGGAACGTTTATAATATTTTAAAAAGGGTAATGGCTTTATATGGGTTGTATAATCTTCAAAGATACTAAACATAGGCAAAAAGCTGGGAGCAAATACAGCAAAATGTTAATAGTTAATTCTGGGTTCTGGGAATATGGGTGGTAATTATTTTTCTTTTTTTACTTTTACATTCGGTTTTTAGATTATTAAATTTATTATAATTTTAATTAAATTATATTGTATTAGACAAAGGAACAGTTTTTGCACAGGTAAAATGGGCACATTATACAAACTCAAATGTTTATTTAGGGGGAGGATCCTCTTCCCCTCCCACCCCCAGCCGTCTGGATCCTTTTCCTGCAGTCAACACCTGTTACCAGTTTCTTAAGACTTTTTCCAGAGATAGAGTCTAAGTTTGTACATACATATTTTTTTCATGAATGGTAGCACTCCATATACAGTTTTCAATACCTTATTCTTTTAAACTTGACAGAACGTTTTCAAGACAGTTCCATCTGTACATAGAGACTCTTCATGTTTTAAAAAAAGGTTGCATGGTATTCCATCCTACAGATACACAGTAATTTCTTTAGCCAGTTCCCTATAGATGGACACTGAGTTTGCTATTACAGTGTCTCAACAAGTACCATTGTCCGTGCATCTTTTGCGTGTGTGTGAGAAAATCTGCAGGATAAGTTATTAGAGACAAAACTGCTAAGTCAAGGGTTATGTGCATTTATGATTTCGATTGATATCACCAAATTATCTTCCGTAGAGACTGTTCCAATCTACGTCTGCCATCAGTGTGTGAGAAACTGTGTTCATTATCCATATGAGTGCAAAAGGTTTTGTGTTTTAAGAATTAAAACATAACAGAACAAAACTCAAGCTATCCATTAGTTTTGAGTCTCAGGAATTACAGAAACCTGCAAGAATCGTGTGTATCTGCTTTTAGAATTGGCAAGCATTAACAGGCAGCAGAGAGGGCATATTTCAGTAAATATTACAGCTGATAATGAATTTTGTTCTTCTTGGGCTTTCGACCCAACAAAATAAGTACCTGCACTGCTAAAATTTTATATATTTTAAAATCACTGTATGCGGCATAACATAAACATTCTATAACCTGCCTGATCTCTGTTAGCTTATTTTTAAAATCCTTTCCCCTCTTATAATTGCCTTGCTTAATATACTGTATATTTTAATTATCTGATTTACAGGGTTTGGAAAGACCTAAAAAATCGGCATGCATCAAAACATTAACAACCTATTTAACAGTATTTTTTTAATAACCAAAGGCCTGGAGGATAAATGTAATCTGTTTATGTTACACATATGATTTCCTAAACGTGGCTGTTTCTGCTCCATCGCAAGCATCCCCATTGTCTAAACTGATGGATTTCTATTTTAATGAGTCTTAAATTCCAGGAGAGTAATCTTAATGTCTTAGATGACCTTGGCAGTTGACCAATAATAAACAACGAGCCCAGCTTTTCTCAGAGCGAAGCTGACAGCCACACAACGGCCTCTGAGGACTCAGCCTTGGCCGAACTTTCACGTACCCAACGAGGCCAATAAAACTTCCTGCTGGCACTTTCTTTGAAACTACTTTTTTTCCTTTTCTTTTTCATTTACAATGGAAAAGGATGCAAGAAAAAGGAAAAAAAAAAAAAAGTGGGGCAGAGAAAACTTTTCACTTGCAACGGATGTCAAATCCCGGCAATTTATTTTGTGGATATTGATAAACAGATTATGAAGTTTATGGAGAGAGGTAAAAGACCCAGAATAGACAACACAATATCGAAGGAGAACAAAATCGGAGGACTGACGCTACCTGACTTCAACATTTGATATAAAGCTGCAGTAATCCAGACAGCGTGGTATTGGTGACAGAGGAGACAAATAGGTCAATGGAACAGAATAGAGGGCCTAGGAATAGACCCGTGTGGATATAGTCAACTGATCTTTGACAAAGGAGCAAAGGCAATACAATGGCAGAAAGATAGTGTTTTCTGGAGCAACTGGACATCCATATGCAAAAAAAAAAAAAAAAATCTAGACACTTGTAATGGACAGACCCAGCTTATTAGATGTCACTGGGAGGGAATGTTGGATAGGACACCAGAGACCAGAGCAGGGCTACCAAGGGAAGCAAGGACTTTTTTCCTGAAACGTAAGAGTAAGAAATCCTGCCTAATTAGAAAGGTCAGCACAGCCTGTGAAGGTTCCTGAGATGCTGGGATCCTACAGTATTTTTTGCCCTCTGCCTAGGCTGTCTCTGCTGTCCTTTCCTTCCCATGCCCAGGGTGATGCAAAACAATAAAAACATGTCCGGGTTTATTACACCCACCTGGGGCTCCTGCTCTGAGCAAATAGGAGTGCAGAATAAATACGCGTTGGCTTTGTCCAGGCTCATTAACAGTGGCTTCCAAAAAATATATTTTGCCTCTTTGAGCAGAGGAAAATCAATGATAATCTTAGGTTTATGTAAGGTCAGTGGGTTCAGCATTTAGCATCTCTTATCCTCAGGTTTTAAAGGAAGCTATGAAGGAGCATTATTTCTGACAACCCTGCAAGGGAAACATCTTGACTGAGATTCTTGGACTTAATAAAAGATTTATGGTAGAAATTCTGCAAGTAATATCTTGTTAAAATAACTTCTGTGCTAACCTCAAGTGACAAGTGATTGCTCAAACTTGTTCCTGCAGCTCCTGGGTCTTCTCTTTAATCTTTTATTAGCTCTCTTCTCCAAACTTGAAATACAAGGGATGGCAATTGTTTGGGTCCATTATCTTTGATTTGAATGTCTCTTTGCAGTATTTGGATGTGTGTTTTCTTTTTCTGAATTACAAATGAAGTAAATGTCACCATTTGATGGTAATGGATGGCATTTAAATACACACTGAATGTCGCATTGCTTAAAAGTCAAGACCCTTGTAAGCAATATTAAGTGATAGGCGGGGAGTGTTTTCTGGGATAGAGAAGACGGCAGGGAGAGTTCACAGCGCTGATGGCGAAAGCCAGAGGCCCTGCCTGTCCTCGGCTCTCTCTAGAGTTTTAAACTGAAAATAAAGAAAAGCACAAGGGTGTGTGTGTGTGTGTGTGTTTGTGTGTGTATACACACAAAGACTGAATAATTCAGAAAAAAAATGCCAAAATCATCTTCCAATCTGGTGATTAGGGCAGACAATCCTGGTTATCTACTGTTACGGACTGAATTGTGTCCCCCAAAGCCATAGGTGGAACCCCTACACCCCAAGGTGACTGCATTTGGAGACAGGTTCTATAAGGAGATAATTAGGGTTAAATGAGGTTATAAGGATGGGTTCTAATCCAATAGAGTTGGTGACCTTACAAGAAGAGGGAGAGACACTGGGGAATGTGCACACAGACAAGAGGCCAAGTGAGCACACAGTGACAGGGCACACAGTGACAGGGCACACTGTGACAGGGCACCATTTGCCAATGCAAGGAGAGAGGTCCCAGGAAAAACCAAACCCGCCAGCACCTTGGCGGGACCAGAGGCTTGGACTTTCAGCCTCTGGAACCATGAGAAAATACATTTCTGTGGCTTAGGCCCCCCAGTGTGGCATTTTGTTACGGCAGCCCTGGCCGACTAATACACCCCAGTTCCCTTTCTCCTGGCTGGCAGAATCCCCCTGCTGTTCCAGGCAGAAAAGGATGGCTACCTGCTTTCCCAGCCTTCCCTGCCGCGTGGGTGTGGGCTTGTGACCCCATCCTAGCCAGTGAGACATAAAGGGAAGTCCCCTGGGGGCTTCTGGAAAAGAAGAAAGAGGCAGGCATTTGAGAGAGCCCCTCACCCGTTTCTTCTTGCTCCTGGGTGTCACCGCCTGAGGAGGTGGAGCCGGGAGCTGCTGCAGCATCTTCAGACCCTTGGGAAAGGCCGAGAGGGACCCAAAACGTGCAGACTCCACACGGACAGTGGCCCCAGCCGGGAATCCCTTGATTTTTCCTCATTGATGTTTGAACAAAACAACGTTAAATGAAACCACTCTTGTTTAATGTGAATGGATTAAATTCTACCTTTAAAAACAGAGGTTGTCATATTAGGTGCTATGAAACCAAAGCCACTTAAATATAATTTATACCTATTTAAAGGTAAATGATAGAAAAAGATTGAAAATAATGGGTTGGTAAAGTGATACTAAACAAAAGCAACCCAAAGGAAGCTGGAATATCAAAACCAGGTAAGGTGGAATTTAAAGCAAAAACAATTAAAAAATTATTAGGGAAAGTATACAATGATGAAAGCATAATTTATGAATAAGTTATAACCATCAAAAATGTACATGTATCGAATAAATTATATCTAAATGGAAATGAATTGAAATGCAAGGAGAGCCTGATAAAAATACAATTATAATGGAAGATTTGAATATATTTATCTCAGAATTGGATAGATCTAGTATAACAGCTAAAAATAAGTGAGGATATAGGAGAATAAAATACCATGTTAAGAAACTTGATTTAATAATTGTATATAGAAACTTACACAACTGAAAGAGATGAGATACATTTTTTTCTGTATCGAATATTTACAGAAATTGTGCTTACGTTGGTCATAAAGAAAACCACATTCTCCAGCCCAAAAACATTAGGAATAACAAAATAAATCATAAAAGGGCAATAAATGAGTTTTAACTTCTAAGAAATTAAGCAATACACTCCTAATACACCATTGCAGCAAAAAAGACAGAGACCTCATCTGTAAAAACAAACAAACAAACAAATAAAAAACACAAAAAAAGGAGAACGCTTCATACCAAAACCTATGGGACACAGAGAATTCTGTACTTAAAATTTTGGAGCTTTAAATGCCTTCTATATTAAAAAAATAAAAATAATAAAAGTATTAAATATTCATATTAAGAAACTAGAAGAACAAAACAAACAAAAAGAAATGAAGAGGAAAGAATTAATAAAGACAAAAACTGAAATTAATGGGCTAGGAAATAAAAATTAGTGCAAGGAATAGACAAATCCAACTGTCCATTGCAAATATCAATAAAATAGACAAATCCCGTGTTACCCTAATTTAAGATAAAATGAAACAAAATATGTAAGAATAAGAATGAGAATGGGGACACAATTTTAGATAAATAAATTTTAAATATTACAAATATTATATTATAATAAAATATTATATGCAACTTTATGGCAACAGATACAAACACAAAACAAAATGGGTTTCCTAGTAAAATACAACTTACTAAAATTGACCAAAGAAGAAATGAAAGGTCTAAAGGACAAGTTACCATGGAAGAGTTTGGAAAAGTGTTTAAAAACCTATCATTAAAAAACAAAAAACAACAGCAGGATTAGAAGTTTCAAGCTGAGTTTTGTCTAGTTGTTAAAAAACAAGTAATTCCAATGTTATTGAATCCAAGCTTTAGAATAAGGCAAAATAATTTGTTGCTTAAATCTGACATATAGCAATAAAGATAGCAACAAAACTTATAAAAAAGATTTTACTTATAAACACTGTTGCAAAAAAGTTATATAAAATACTAGGAAATAGAATTACACATATGTGCCAAGCATGGTGGCTTATGCCTGTAATCCCACTTTGGGAGACCGAGGCAGGAGGATTGCTTGAGACCAAGAGTTCTGAGACCAGCCTGGGCAACATAGTGAGATCCTGTCTCTATAAAAAATTTTAAAAAGTAGCTGGGTGCGGTGGTGTGTACCTATAGTTCCAGCTACTTGGGAGGCTGAGGCAGGGGACTGCTGAGCTCAGGAGTTTGAGGGTGCAGTGAGCTATGACTGCTCTCCAGCCTGGATGACAGAGTGAGACGCTGTCTCTAAAAAAAAAAAAGAGAAAGAAAGAAAAAAAACAAAAGAAAAAAAAAGAGAATTACACATATGTAACAAAAAATTTTACTCTATGCCTATGTAATGTTTTTTTCTAGGAATAACAGTGGTTTAATTTTGGGAAATAGTTTACTCCAATACATTACATCAAAAATTAAAAGAGAAAAACCATGTGAGCACACCAGAAAAATGGTAAAAACTCCTGATCTTTGCTGATGATATTATAATCAAAAAACAAAAAAGTCTCTGGTTAAAAAATACAGTAGTCCCTCAGTATCCTGGAGGGATTCCTTCAAGACCCTCTGCAGTACTGAAATCGGCAATGCTCCAGTCCCTTATATAGAATGAAGTAGTATTTGCATATAACCTACACACATTCTCCTGTATACTTTAAATCATCTCTAGATTACTTATAATACCTAATACACTGTAAATGCTGTGTAAATAGTTGTTATACTGTATTGTTTTTTAAATTTGTTATATTGTTATTTTTCATTGTTTTTTAAAAAATATTTTCTATCCAGGATTGGTAGAGTCTGTGGACGTGAAGCATTGGCTATACTTTATTTTATTTTATTTTTTTTTGAGACAGAGTCTCACTGTGTTGCCCAGGCTAGAGTGCCGTGGCGTCATCCTTGCTCACAGCAACCTCAAACTCCTGGGCTCAAGCGATCCTCCTGCCTCAGCCTCCCGAGTAGCTGGGACTACAGGCATGCGCCACCATGCCTGGCTAATTTTTTCTATATATTTTTCGTTGTCCAATTAATTTCTTTCTATTTTTTTTTTTTTTAGTAGAGACGGGGTCTCGCTCTTGCTCAGGCTGGTTTCGAACTCCCGAGCTCAAACAATCCGCCCGTCTCGGCCTCCCAGAGAGCTAGGATTACAGGCGTGAGGCTGTACTTTATTTTAAATAAAATTTGGGAAGGTGGATGGTTTTAGATAAATATACAAAGAATAGCTTTTCTCTATTCTAGCAATAAACACCTTCAAATAAGATGTGAAGAATATTTAATAGAAAACAATGGCAAAACCTATAAAATATAAATAAATTTAATAAAAAAGACTCTTGACCTAGGCTGGGTGCGGTGGCTCATGCCTGTAATCCCAGCATTCTGGGAGGCTGAGGCAGGTGGATAGTTTGAGCTCAGGAGTTCGAGACTAGCCTGAGCAAGAGCGAGACCCCATCTCTACTAAAAATAGAAAGAAATTACTTGGACGACTACAAATCTATATAGAAAAAATTAGCTGGGCATGGTGGCACATGCCTGTAGTCCCAGCTACTCGGGAGGCTGAGGCAGAAGGATTGCTTGAGCCCAGGAGTTTGAGGTTGCTGTGAGCTAGGTTGATGCCACGGCACTCTAGCCCGGGCAACAGAGCCAGACTCTGTCTCAAAAAAAAGACTCTTGGCCGGGCGCGGTAGCTCACGCCTGTAATCCTAGCACTCTGGGAGGCCGAGGCCGGCGGATTGTTCTGAGCTCAGGAGTTCAAGACCAGCCTGAGCAAGAGCGAGACCCTGTCTCTACCAAAAAATGGAAAGAAATTAATTGGACAGCTAAAAATATAGGCAGAAAAAATTAGCCGGGCATGGTGGCACGTGCCTGTGGTCCCAGCTACTTGGGAGGCTGAGACAGTAGGATTGCTTGAGCCCAGGAGTTTGAGGTTGCTGTGAGCTAGGCTGACACCACGGCACTCGTCCCAGGCAAGAGAGTGAGACTCTGTCTCAAAAAAAAAAAAAAAAAAAAAGACTCTTGACCTAAAAGAACTATAAAATTTTATTGAAAGACATAAAAAGTCTGAACAAAAGGAAAAAGCTATTATGATTTTGGATGAAAAGATTTTATATTATAAACATATCAATGCTATATAAATTTAATGGAAAACTAAGAAGTTTTTTTAAAGATACAATCTTAAAATTTCTATAGAGGAGTAATCTGCATAGTAGCTGAGAACACGTGAGAGACCAAGCTTGCTGAGGGGGACTCGGCTCCCCTGGTCTCAGTCCACGCTGTCAGGTACTACAGTAGAACCCATAGGGTATTTATATAAGACTAGATAAGTAGCTCAGTGGAACAGAATGGTGAGAGCAATTAGATTCAGGAGAGAGAATTTAACATATGTCAAAAGCAATGGCTTAGAAGAAATTATTTAATATATTTTGCTGGCATAATTCACCATACACCTAGGAAAAAAAAAGTGAATACCTGTTTTGTATTCTACTCAAGAACAAATCACAGCCGTATGATGGAACTAAATACAAGAAAGCAAAATCTGGCCGACTCCATGTACAGTTTAGGAGACCTCCTTTACCAGACTGACAATGCAGACGCTTTCAAAGAAAAGACAGACATACTCGAATATATAGAAATTAAAACCCTTTGTATGGCGAATGATATTAAAAACAAAATTAAACAATAGATTTGAAAAATATTTAATAGAGATGACAAAGGTTATCTCTGTCTATTATATACAAAGAGCTCTTACAAATTGACAATAAAAAGCTGATAGAAGCCCAATAGAAAAATGGATAAAGGATATGAATAGGCAGTTCACGAAAGAGCAAATCAGGAGAACCAGTAAGTGTATGAAAAGAGCCTTAAATTTACCAGTGGTAAAGGAATTGCAAATTAAAGTAACAATGCCGCATCACTTACACCTACCAGAGTGTTTAAAATTAAAATAATTCCACACTTGTGAAAGGAAGTGTCTATTCCTTTACACATGTATGTGTATATGTCAGCGTGTACATATATGTGCATATTTATATCTGTATATGACTCTGTGAGCATGGAGAATTAAGAAAGTCTTCATTCTAGGTTGCTATTAATAGCACAGGTTATTTTTGTGGTGTTGCAGAGTTGGTGTGAGGTGAGAAGGAAAAGGGGAGGGACAAGAGCCAGGAAACAAAGGAAAACAGACAATCAGATGGTATTTTAAAAAGCATCAATTGATATGAGTACTTTTATGCATTTACGTGAAATTATATGTATGGGTATATACATACGTAGATATTTTTACAAAGAAAACATTCTTCTTGAAATCTTGAAGCCATTGGTCTATTGTCTCCCTGCCTACCATTTTATTATAAATTAAAAAACAAGAAAAATTGAAATAATGGTACAGTAAATATCTGGATATCCTTTATTTAGATTCAACCATTGACAACAGGTTGATATATTTGCTTTAACTACAGGTGTGCACGCCCGTATGTATAATGTATATGTCTGTATTCAAACACGTACTTGTTTCCTGAACTATTTGAAAGTTGCGGACAAAATGATACTTCATCCCTAAATATTTCAGCATGTATCTCCTAAAAATAAGGACATTTCCCCAATATAACCACAATACTATTAGTATGCGTAAGAAAATTAACACAAATTTCATCATGTCATCTAACGTCCTTTCCAGTTTTCCCCAGTTGTTCGGATGTCGTATGTTCATTGCTTTTCTTTTCGGAACCAGGATCCAGTCAAGTTTCATGCATTGCATTGTGCTGTCATGCCTTTTCAGGTTGTTGACATCTAATTTTTTTTCATATTAATCTTTGGAAGAGTGTGCTGACTGTCTTGCATAGCACGGACTCATCTCCCCTGGTCTCATTTGAACACATAGTTATTTCCAGAGTTGCCTGGAGCAGAGATTCTTGCTCAAAACTACAGACAACACTAAATTTCCTAACTTTTTTCCTGCCTGTTTTTCTGTGGCACCCTCAGTCCTGCGGCGTTTCCCGTTGGTGGGCGTCCAGGGAGCAGCTTCGCCCAGTGCAGGGCTCCCACCCCTTCCTGCTGTGCTCGTGGCTGCTCCCGGGCTGGGCCGCCGCAGTTCCCACCTCGCCATCTGTTCTCTCTCCTCCATAAATGCCGTCCAAGTCTGGGCTAAGCAGAGGCAAAGGCTAATGAGCTACCACTTTATCAGGAAGCGAATCCAAGGTAGGAGAAGAGGCGTGACCCAGGGGAGCAGGGCGTGCTGTGCAAGTGTGCTCTGGTCCTCGAGGTACATCAGATTGCCTGGTCGTGTAGGCCCATCCCCAGAGTGGTACCCATGGGACATTAACCTCCCCACACTACTGGAAGCGCCATGGGCCTGCATCACCCACCCCTACCTCAGCATCCAGGGGACAAGGCTTGGGCAGGTCCTGCCTGCTGGAGCCCTCCCAGGGCTGGGTAGTTGTCATGGCTGGGACAAGAGGTGAGGCTGAGAAGTGTCCCATGCGTGACTCTGGCTGAGGGGCTACCTCTCATTTGCTCCCTTTGTTATTATCCACTTGCACCTCCTTTTTGTTGTTTACCATCATTTTGAGGGGATGGCAGGAGAGAGGGAAGAGAGATACAGGTAGTTGACCCTCTCCCATGAACAGTGAGCATCCTCTCCATCTTTGTGCGCCTCCTGAAATAGGAAGCTGTGACCGCAGTGGTGTGCTGGCGAGCCTTTAACAATGGGCTCTCTGGGGGAAAAGCCCTGATTTGTAGCATTTGCTGATTTCCGTGGTGTAAATACTTCTACTCCGGCTGATTTCAGGCTCCCAGGGTAATGTCACCCAATGCAGAGGTGGGAAGAGATGCACATGATTAGCTGCTGTGAGCCGGTAGAAGCCGGCTCCAGCACACCCCCGTGTGAACTGAGCAATAAATAATGAAGGACAAAGTAAGAGTGGGAGGCCTGCTCCACGGTCGAGTTGTGAGTAGCCGAAACCACTAGCAAGACAAACAAATAAAACAAAAACAAAATCAAAAGAGCAGTCCTGTATTAACTGACCCTTTATATACACAACAAATGGCCAACTTACAAATGAAATCTTGGAAAACAGCTTGTTCCTAAGATGAGGATTGCTTATATTTCTTAGCCGTGCCTGACTTTTTTGGGTTATTTCCAAATCCAAATAAAATCCATGAGAGCAAAGATAACAACAGTACCAAACTAGAGACAGTGTGAGGAGGAGGCAAAGAAGTATATGCTGCGCATGGAGCCCAGGGGCTTCACGACCAAACAGACCTTGGTCTGATCCCCACTCCGCCCAACACCACCGTCGGGATTCAAAAGGACCCAGCCCTCCCAGGAACACCTGCCCACAAATTTAGCTCACACAATCTATTTCCAGCAAAAGGGTTTTCTCTTGTGAAATACACTCACAACACCTAGTAGCTATTAATCAAAACCTTTGCCTAGGCCCCACTCTAGACAAATTAAATAAAAATCTCCAGGTGATTTTAATGCGCCTACAGGGTTGCGAGTCACTGCCGTTGCTGGCGTACAAGCGCAAAATGACTTCGCTCTGGTGGACATTGTGGCCATGAAGTTGTGCTCTTTCCTCGACGACTCTGGTGAGTCTTCAAAGGGCATCACTGAACAAGCAAAGCCTACCTGTCTAAGAAAATTCTTCCAATGGCTTCAGCTGTCACTTAGGAGACCCTTGAAGCCATCGCTTTGAGTTGCTCCCCGTGTCTGTGCAGGCACTGCAGACTGAATGGGCCGGGCTAGTGGTCTAAGGACAATAGGCTGGCGCTCGCCCGCCTGATGGCAGCTGTGCGGATCCTGGAATGAGTAGCTCCTGCGAGGTGAATGCATGCCAGCCAGGTGCTTACAGACAGCCCGGAGAATCTTCCTGTTGTCCTTCTAAGTCCTGGCTGGATGGACATGGTCACAAGTCCTGGAGGTCTCAGTAATTCAGCTAGACTGTTTCCCTAGAGCTCAGGCAACCAGCATTCATGTACGAGCCTCGGACCATCCACGCAGGGCTTGGGTTTCCCAGGGGTGCTTTTATTTCTCTGACATTTCAGCATGTGGCCTTCAAGTTCACCCTCATCTTATCAATAATACTTTTTCCTTAATGGATTTTGACCATTTTACTGTCAGATTTTTCCTTACTAGACCAAATGGGCCCCAAGATACCCTCAGTAGCCCCAGCGACCTGTTGTCACTTTTGCAGCCCTTCATGGGCTCAGTTTAGATCATAGAGGCATGGTTTTATAAACCTGGAGATGGATAAATGCCATACGGTCTTATTTTATTACTTATATCAATTGGATGCTCTTGGTTGGAAAATAACAGAAAATCCAAGTAGAAGTGACTTAGTCAAAGGAAAAGTTATCTCATGTACCAGGAATTCTTGAGGTGGTCATGTGCAAGGGTGGGTTAATTAAGCAGCTCGGATAGTATCAGGGACCCAGGTGCTTTCTGTGTTTCCACTTGGTCATAACCCTTGTGTTGCCTGTTGTTCTCAGGCTTGTTCCCTGATGTCACGCATGGTGCCCTGGCTATGTGAGTGGGAGAGGAGGAGCCTTTTTTCTTGTGTGTTTCCTTTTATCCGCAAGGAAAAGCTTGCTCAGGAGCTGTCCAGAAGTTTCCCCTAATATCTCAGGGGCAGAATTTCATCACATGCGCACCCCTAACTGGTCAGTGGCAAAGAGAATGGATGAATGGTCTAGACTAATTCGTATTTAACCTCCTGAGCGGCCTGCCTGAAGCACACCGCCATCTCCTGTTGAAGAATATTGGGGTTCGTTGGCAAAGTGAGTGGGGAGAAAGGGTTGTAAGGCAAGCAGCAAACTGTGCTTGCAGAACCACATGTCTCCATCACAGCCGTGCACTTGAGCAACACGCCCTGGTTCCCAAGGAAGCTGTCTCGAGATCTTCGTTTTATTTTGTTACGCAGGGTATGTTGTTGATTTCTTGCATTTCCAAAGGATCTTTATTTGCCCCCATGTCTCACTGACGGTTTGACCGTGTGTAGACTTGTTGGATCAAAAGCAGTTTCCTACTTAACTCTGAGGCCTGGTTCCGCAGTCCTCCAGCGTTGAGTGTGTCTGAAGAGAAGTCGGAGTCAAGTCTGACGCTCAAACCCATCCAGGTAAAATGCTTTCTTCTCTGTGGAGCAGTTTGGAATTTCCTCTTTATCTTTGGAGTCCTGAAATGTCACCCAATATATCTAGGTGTGGACCTTCTCTCATTCCTACCCTGGGCATGCTGGAAGCCCTTGTGCTGTGAATATTTACACCTCGAGTTAACACCTTTATTTACTCTTTCGCTCTGCTAGAATTCTCACCAAACTAATATTTTACCTCCTGGGTCTATCACACTTGTTTCTTCATCTTTTCTGATTTTCTAACTGTAATCTTCTGTTTGTCTCTGCTGTAAATTATTATGCAAGGTTTCCTTGGCTAGATCTTCTAGACCAGGGGTTGGAAAACTACAGCCCACAGGGCAAAGATGGTCTGTTTTTGCATGACCCTGGAGTTAAGAATGGATTTTTTAAAATTTTAAATGGTTGAAAAAAATTAAAAAGAATAATAATATTTCATGACAGGTGAAAAGTATATGAAATTCAAATTTCAGTCTTCATAAATAAAGTTTTATTGAAACAGCCACGCCCATTCATTTACGTATTGTCCGTGGCTGCTACAAAGGCAAAGATGAGTAGTCGTCTCAGAGACTGTATAGCCCACGATGCCCAAAATATTAACCATCTGGCCCTTTACAGAAAAAGCTTGCTGATCCCTGTTGTAGATAGACTGCCAGCCTGCATTTTAGCCATGCTCATTGTATCATTCAGGTGGTCCACTGAATGTTTTTTCAATAACATAACAATATTTTTAATTTTTAAGAACTTTTGTTCTCTTCTTATTCTTTTACCAGATGGAACCGCTGTTTTGTTATGGGTTTAATAATTCATTTTTATTTAAAGTAAACTCTCTGTACAAGTACATCAAAGAGCACAAATTATAAGTATAAAACACAATAAATTTTCAAAGTGAAGATACGCATAGAGTGGTTTCTTTTGCTCGACATGTTCGTGATGTTCACCCATGTTGTTATCGTGTGCAGCAACCATTTGTTCATCTGCATTTCTTTTTTTTTTTTGAGGCAGAGTCTTGCTCTGTTGCCCTGGCTAGAGTGCCGTGGTGTCATCCTAGCTCACAGCAACCTCAAACTCCTGGGCTCAAGTGATCCTCCTGCCTCAGCCTCCTGAGTAGCTGGGACTATAGGCATGTGCCACCATGCCCGGCTAATTTTTACTATATATATATTTTTAGTTGTCCAGATAATTTCTTTCTATTTTTGGTAGAGATGGAGTTTCGCTCTTGCTCAGGCTGGTTTCGAACTCCTGAGCTCAAACAATCCGCCCGCCTCGGCCTCCCAGAGTGCTAGGATTACAGGCGTGAGCCACCGCGCCTGGCCTGCATTTCTAAATATTATTCCATGATAGGAATGTATCATAATTTATTTACTAATTCTATTCCAAAGCTGTTTCCAGGTTTTGGCTGTTAAAAATAGCACAGCATTGCTATAAACACTCTTCTACATGTTTTAAGGAGCATTGGTGTCCATTCCCATTAAATAGGAGGAGATTGCGGAGCCTTGGAATGTGCACGCGTTCAGCCACAGTAGGTGGCATCAATGCCCACCAGCAGTGCGTGGGAGAGCCAGCTGCTCCCCATCTTCACCAGCACTTGGTAGTACCAGTCTTTTTAATTTTATCACTCTGGCCGAGTGCCGTGGCTCACGCCTGTAGTCCTAGCACTCCGGGAGGCTGAGGTGGGAGGATTGCTTTGCTCCTGGTGAAATTATATTCTAATGAGAGAAACAGATTGTTTAAAAAGGAAACACATAAATTAATTACACATTGGGGTAAGTTCCATGAAGGACAAGAAGAGGGTGCTGACACAGAGAAGCACAGGTGCGGGAGCAGGGGAGGGGCACTCACCCTGCACTGGGGTCAGTCAGGAAAGGTCTAGACAGAGGTGGCATCAAGCTGGGACCTGAGGACCTGAGGGCTGAGGGGGGTTGAGCACTGCCGGAGGGTTCGGGAGTAGGGACCGCTGGGAGTGGGGGGAGGGGGGAGGCGGGAGGTGGCGGACTTTGAATGGAGAGTGGGGAGCTGGCTTCGTGGAGGGAACACATTTGCTCCCTGGCTTACCAGTGAAAAGTTAAGTAAAACAAAACACTAAACAATCAGTTTGCAAGCACAGAATGCCAAGCAGTAACAGCTCTGGAATTGCAAAGGATTTGATATTGACTAATTTTATTGAAGGCTTGAATGATGCAGCAGAAATATTCCCCCTGATGATTTTAAGAGCAATAAAGCTGCAGCCTGGCTCTGCCCCAAAGACCTGATCTCTTGAGAACGTTTGTTCCCTGCGTGTCAACACTCAGGGATGAGGGTGGTGGGAACGCTTCAAAGCCGTCACGCCTTTACCGCCATGGAACCCCCTTCTCCTGAGGCTCTTACCATCCAGCTCCACTCTCTGTCCATCCCTCCCTGTCCTTGTCCCATCTCCCAGCCGCTTCCCCACGTTCATCAAGAGCTGCCCCTGGATCCCGGATCCTGCTTTCTCTCCACTCCAGACCTGCCCACGGTGTGCACGACTTCATTGTGGGCATGTGCGCCATCCCCTCCCGCAGCTCACCCGGGCCTCGTGGTCACACAGAACCGCTCCAACGTGAAAATTCATCCAGGCACCGCCCTCCGACCACAATCGTCTCCTCCTGTCCCTCTCACTCCCTCGTCCTCCCACCCAGGCTCTGCGACCTCTCAGCAGCCTTGGAGCCCACAGAGCTTTCCCTGCACATCTTGTGGCTTGTCCTTCACCCCTAATGATTCCAGGAGTCATGTTCCTCCAAGCCCCACCTTGGTAGTGTCCTGGTCCCAACCCTTACACCACACTGCTGACGAATCCCTTCTCCAGAAGCCTCAGTCCCCAGTCCTAACCCCCAACCCTGTTAAGCCCACCCCAGTTGGGTTGTCACCCCTGCCATTCTTTTAAACACCTCTCAGCAGGGTGACAAAGACCTGCACGAAACAGTACTCAGTTCCCATAGTAACTGACCTATTGGCAGCATTTCTTCCTCCTCGATGCGTTTTCTTCCTCCTCGATTCGTTTTCTTTACGTGGCTTTCAGGACACCATGCTCTCTGGGTTTCCCTCCTACACTAATTGCTTCTTCTTGGACTTCTGTTGGTTTTTCTTCTTCAGCCAACTTGCCTTTGGAGTGCCCCAGGGCTCAGGCCTCAGTCTTCAACTCGGTCCGCACTCACTCTCTCAACCATCCCCCCCAGCCTCGTGACTGTATGCTGACAGTAACACACATACCACCTGGGCGGTCCTGACGTGCCCCCATGGTCAAAGGCCACCAATCTGAAGACTCACACCTCTTCCACATCAGCGTGAATCTCTGAGAGCAGGTCTCCCCTCAAGAAGAACCCAGGGCCAAGAAGGATGCTGGGTTTCTGGGGATGGCATTAGCCCAGGGTCTGGGGATGGCATTAGCCCAGGGTCTGGTTCATTTGTTTTGTGGATGTGGAATCTGAAGCTGGGAGGACAAATGACTTGCTCAGGCACATACAGGCCAGGAGATGACATGGCATCTGCACCTCCTCCTTACGGAATGCCCTATCTGTGCAAATGAAATCAGCCCTAATGGGATAGGATTCCAGAGATGTTACCAACTAAGCTGGCTTTTCCCAGTATTCATAGAATCACAGAATTTTTAAAATGAGGGGCCTTAGGAGAAAGGACAACCAGGCAGAGAGAACCACCTACCCTGCACCACCCACTCTTTATATCACCAATCCTCAGATTAAAGGAAGCATTATTATACCACTTACCAATCAGAGAATGAAGCCTCAGGTGAGGAAGGCAATTTTCCCAAGGTCATATAACTTGTAGGTTGCACGGCCAGGACTCAAATTCACAGTCATCTGGCTCCAAAGTCTCCCTCCCCTGAGAAGAATCTGGGGACAGTCTGTCCACCAGGTTCTCTCCCTCACTTGGTAGGTAAACAAATATGACCTGCAGAGCTCAATGGCTTCTCCAAGGTTAGGAGCGAGTGTGTTGAACAGCTGGGTCCACTCTGCCCATGTGTTTTCCACACCAGGGGGCAGCCTCCTGGAGTCCTTTGGGGATGTGTCCAGCTCTGGGTGACACTGAGCTGGTGGGACAGATCCGATGCACCAGGAATGAAGACTGTCATGCTTCTGCTCCTTCTTCATGGCATCCTAAACCCCAGGAGTCACTTTGTATTAGACCAAGCACCTTCAGTTGGACAGTCACCTTCCAAGAAGCTGCTGCGGTGGCCACCAAAGGCTTGGGACATACGAGCTTGGGACAGTGGTCCAAATGCAGGGGCCCCACTCACGGGACCTTCCCTCCCCATTGCCCCTGATCCTCCCTTCTCACCTTGGAGTGCTGGCTCTTCTGTTGCTGGTCAGGCCTGTGGTCCAGGGACTTCACTCAGGGCCACACCATGGGAGCAGTGACGAGGGTGACCCAGTTCCTCATTGCTGGCCTCTCCACCCTCCTCTGTCCGCGCTGGTCTGTAACATTTCTGTGAGCTTCACAACCACTAGCAGCCAACCTGTCTTCGGATTAGTTTCAGCCTGGTAAGTTCTTCCTGCCGCTGAACCACCTGTCTCCTGAGAGGACCTAAAGCCAATACCTCCCACACCAGATGGCCACCCCCTCCTGCCCCTCCGTGGCGCTCCAGCCAAGGCCAGGCCGGGCATGGACAGAAGAGGACCTGAGCGGCTGCAGCCAAGGTCAAAGTGTCCATCTGGACACAGGTATCAGCAGTGCCGAGGGGCTGCCACAGAAATGACTTTGGCAGGGGAGATGTTTCCTGGGCCTTCAGCTCTTGGTTCCCTTTTGGTCTCGCTTCAAATCTAAAACTGTGCTCAGGTGCGCGGCTCCTCCGCAGGTAGGCAGACCACCTGCTGAACGCCTTCAGGAGCACCTCCTCGGCCAGGGTGGGTTTTCCTTCAGGAACCGCTGTGGGCAAATCAGCCCATCTCTTTGTCACAGAGCAGCTTGAGCACAGGTGCCCGACTCTGCTCATCCCAGGCCCACGAGGCGCGGTGCTCAAGGTCCGTGGTCGGCAAAACTCTTCCTGTTCCACCTGCAGCTCCCCATCCCCAGATCCCAGGTTCTACCCCCAACCTTGAGCTCTGAACTCTTATCGGTACCATCCTGCCTAAAATCTTCCTCTCTGCTTTTCGATTTGACCTCCCACTGTGAGTCAGTCAAATTAAAATTCGAGGCAATATTATTGTACCAAAATGTTTACAAAATAGAAAACTGAAGAGGAAATCATGCTTTGTTTTCTGAACAGTATGAAATCTAAACAGACGTACTTCTTTTCAATTCTCTTGTTTTTCTGTGTGTACATGAGAAGGCCATTGAGATGGCCTTGCAGGAGGCTTGTTTTTACTTTAAACCAGATCCTCCTTCTTTACATCCTGTTGGTAGGTTATATCCTCTGAATTCTTTAAAAAACAAAAAGCCAGAAAAACACCACTGCATTCTGTGTTTCCATACCAGCTCAACCCATTTCTTATTCTAAGCAAGAGAACAAACATTTGTCTTCAGGGCCAAGATATCAGCATTAAAAAAAATGTTTTAGAAAAGAAAATACAAACCTATAACTTCAAGCCTGGGCAAGGATGACAGCATGTATTAGCTGATAATTGCAGAGTATTCCTTGCTTTTTCCTTATACTTTTTATATATACATTTTTCCCTCAGTGGTAGCATCAGAAAGGCATCTTTGTTTCCATTCCAATGTGGCCTATATTGGATTCGGTTTTTTCCAAAATGGCACCAGAAACATCTTATCGATTTCCCCAGTAACTGGTGAAAATGAACCCGTAAGACTGATCATCTTCTTTTATGAGAGTCATTTGAGTGGGGCAATCTTATTTCTGTGTGAGCCCAGGGGGATGGTGGGTGGAGTTGGTGTAAGTGAATTAAATGTTGGACTTGCAGTTCTGCTGGACTCCAGACAGACATCTATGTTGATTGAACACTGATTTGCTGGCATTCCTCAAATCGCAGTTCTGCCATCTCAGCATCCCAACTCTTGCAATCTTTTCCATTTGCTTCTTTATGGATGGGCAGATCACCTGACAGTAGCGCCTGGAACCGAGCTGGCATTGCAGTTTTGCCATTCTTATTCGGCATCATCTGATGCCTGCCACCACTTGCCAACCTCATTTACACGCTGCCAATTCTGGGGGGAAAATCACATCTAATTTGAACACTGTTTTATCTGCTTATTTTACCCACAGATGTGAGTGCATTTCTCTATTATGTAAGTACTTAAGCTTTCATTCCAACTGTCTTTCAGCACTTACTACAACAGACAACCAAATAGACAACCTCCACAGTGCCAGAAATACCTTTTCGTGTACCTTATTCTTCAAAGGCTATCAAAAATAGAATGCAATCAAGACAGTGGAGGTTACAGCAAAGTCATAAAAAATTACCCAAATGTCTCTCTGAACTAGTTCACATATTTTGAAAGTGTGTGGTGGGTGGAATGCGTCTCCTATGTTCCTAGTTTTGGCTCCTCCAAATGAAATATTGGTATTAATAATATTACTACAGTTGCATTTGGCAATGCGAAGAAGCTTCCAGTAAAAAGTTGAGCATGCAAAAATGTCTGTATTCATTGCAGGTTGGCAGAACCACAATTTATGTAGTACAGTAGGTGTCATTCCCCAGGCACATAAATTGATCAGGGAGTTATTAATACTAAAACCCTTGAGGATAATTCATTCTCTCAAATGAAGATGCACCAGGAAAAGTGAACGAAGTGTTGAAGTCAGTGGAACCTCATTCTGGCTGGATGATCCCGGGTGCAAATGACTTACTGTTGGTGTCTGTGAAACCGGTGGGTATAAACAGGACATTTTACGGGACAGGGAATCTGTCTCTGAGTGCATACACTTTTAGTCCGACCAATGTCGGCTGTGACTATTCTGGAGGGCTTCGTGGAGTGGACTGCCTGTGGTATTGGAGCTGAGAGCAGTGAGCAGACCCCAGCAACATGGGAAAGTGATGACTGCAGATGACGTTTTGGGAGGGAGATGGAGAGGGACTGATGAAGGACCAGCAGGGAGCTGAGGGGTGTGGGAGCAGCCACCGCCCGGTGGGCTTTGGTGACTTAGAGCTATGAGAAGGTCCCCCCACCTCACCCGGCCATGATGACCACCTTTTGGAAATTCAAACCGTCCTGTGTTACGTCTCCAGCTTGTCACATCCAAAAGTTAAATACTTAAGCTGAAGTTTGTGGTTCCAGGGTCAAAATAGAGGGGGAAAAATGGTGGTTTAGGGTTAAGCTTGAGCTCTGAAGCTTACAGCTGTAGTGCGAGCTCAGGGCCCTCGGAAGGAATGGTGTGCCGGCCTTGAGGACACGCTATGTGCATTAAATCAGAGACCTCCAGGTGGCCTGCTCTGTCCTCCCCATGGGAAGAATGCGTGGCTTCAGGAACCAAGGACTAGAAGCAGCTGTGGCTCTGTTTACCGTCACACCCAGTGACTGACAATTGCTCCCACAACTCTGGGTTCTGTTAAAAATAAAGACCTCAGCCCCCAAACACGGAACTGCAGTCTCATCAGGAGAAGAACAATAGGCAAACGTCAACAGGGGGCACCCTGCAAAGTCCCTGACCAGTCCCCCCCAAACTGTCAGGTCATCAGAAACAAGGAAAGGCTAAGAACTGTCACAACCAAAAAAGATATGATGACGTCACATCTAAGAAAACCCGATGACTAGATGTGGTGTCCTGAACATGCTTCTGGAACTACGAAAGGACGTTAGGGAGAAACTAAGGAAATCTGAATAATCACTTATTACTATTTAGTTGATTGTATTTTATCTTAATTATCATTTAAGGATTAATGGATCATTATTTAGTTAACAATAATGTGCCAACACTGGTTTATTAAGATGTTGACAGCAGAGGAAACTGGGTGTGGGGTATATGGGAACACTGTCCTCGCGCCACAATTTCTCTGTATATCTAAAACTCGTCTAAAATTAAAAGCTTATTTTAAAAAATCTTCCTGTCCCCAAAGGAGACCCGTTCTTGCAAGGGTCTCATTGAGCTAGAAGCTTCCAAAGCTTGTGGGAACCCCGGACTCCTGTGCCAAGGAGCAGATGAGAAGTTGCACACTGATGGGGGATTTTTCTTCCTTTCCTGCTTCTTGAAGGTGTTTGGGACCCTTTGTGCCATAGTATGAACATTCTGTGCTCTGGGTTCTCTGCTGTGCTATCCTTTCCCAGCAGACGCGGGTCGGAAGACGTGGGGTCTGCAACCAGATCGCAGGACCCTGTAGAACTGGCTTCATCAACTCTCGTACTGGCCACCTGTGCCATGGGAGCCAAAGACTTTCCAAAACTAGTGTTTCAAACCCATTTTCCTGGAGAAACGATGTTATCTTCGTAAGACATCCCTAGGGTGCCCACAAGAGCCTGTTTAATAAATAACCATGGAGTTGGAATCCGGAATGGAGCTTACCAGACACTGGTGAGCGGGAGTGGCATTTGGGGTCAGATGCAGGTTCCAAGTTCAAGTCTGCCGCTCACTAGGACCCCAGGCAAGGTGTTTGATGTTCTGATCTTTAACTTTCCTAGGACCAAATGGGAAGACCATCCGCATCACAGTCTCTGTATTAAGTGAGATGACAAACTGGGAAGGCACTTGATATTATTAATACTTTCCTTTTTGCTCCTTAAATCTAACTCTAATGCCCCTTCCTACCAGGCTACCAGGAAATTCCATTTTAGTGATTAGTGAGAACCTGCATCTCCTCAAATCTCTGAGATTTTCATGATACCAAGAAAACTAAGAAGAGTCTCTGTTTTCCAGCCTTTCCATCCTCATGGACCTGCAGGAACCTTTTAAGATAGAGTCACATGGGAATGCTGCCAATCTCCTCCCTTTGCCGTTTGTTAGCCCGTTCGTTCAACAGAAGTGGTCACCAACTCCATGACACACGGTAGACACAGTTCTAAGCACTGTAAGGGGTGAGTGGATGGAGTGTCGTGGATACCGTGTTGCGTTGCGCTGGTCCCCCTCTAGGAGCAAGGCACTTGTCCCCCCAGCTGCAGGATGAGGTGGCTGCTGATGGCTCTTAGCTGTGTCCCGCACAGGACTGGCCTTGGCTAAAGGGCCTTGCCTTGTCCAAAGTTCTGCTCCCTCTTAGGGGCAGTCCACGTCCAACCCATCATTGTGGGAGTGCAAAGGCCTGGCCCCTTGCCTCTGAAGGGCTGTCCCAGCTCTAGAGCTTTCCCTGGGGTCTGCGGAGGCCTCAGTTGTAACTGCATCTTCTTCCCGCCCAGACCTGCTTCCCTCACTTTCTCACAGGTGCTATTCCCAAGGGTGCACTTCTCGGTACACCTCCTGCATTCGAAGCTCCAGCTCAAAGTCGCTTCCGTGGAATCTGCCAACACACCCTCCCAGTTTTATTGTTCGACTTCTTTAAATTGTGTCTCGATGTCAAGACTTAAAAACATGTACTTACATAAATAAGCCTTCTATTCTTTGACCATAGATTGATCGAACAATCGGAATCAATAAACAACACTGACGTGACTATGACCATGTAACCATTACCCAATGCCTGGCGAACTCCTGAGCTGAGATTACCTTCCAGGTTTCTAACGTCATGATCCCTGAGACATTCAGAGGAGGATGTTTACTTTGCTTCTTATTTGAATTATGATTTTCCTATATAATTTTGCTTGTTCGTTTTCTTGGAGTTCCTCATTGCCTTTCTTTTTTCTTGTTTGGAGGAGAAATACAGCCCTGCTTTGCCATAATTCTCACGGCTCTATTCTAATTTACTGCCTGGAATTTGTTCCAGCCTCCCTTTGGAAACATTCTCACTGGGGATTGCTGATTTATGGCATGACCTGGACTGCCTGCATTCCAGTCCTGCTGTGTAGCATCATTCTGGGGTTTTTTGATTAGTTCCTCTACTGCCTATATCCCACTCATTTTTCTTTTTTGGTTTTAGTACTTTTTTATTTTTATTTTTTGCTGAAATTACATCCTAGAGTAACTTTCTCAAAAGAATGTATTAGAAATAAGTTCTCCCCATCTTGTATTATGAAGATGAATAACTTCATTAAGCTCCTTCCAGTTATCCCTTTTGAGTAGCTATCTGTTTCCAGCCAGGACCCCAATCAATGCACCAAGGTCAAGATCATACACCTGCAGAATTGTGAAGAGCTTGCTCTACTGACTTCCAGCATCCCTTCGGCTGATGCTAAGTCTGATGCCAATCCAGTTTCTTTCTAGGTATTTCTTTCTCTCTGGAAGCCATTAGGATCTTTTATCAATTATTGCTGCTATATAAAGGTAAGTTAGATCAATAAAAACCAAAAAACACAAAAATAGTCAATTAACAATGGCTTAAGCAATATGCTTGAGAAGCAGGTGGTCCCAGATTAGCTGTACCAGTTCAGTGGTACCATCCAGGGCCCAGCCCTTCCCATCTGTCCTGAGTTATGAAGGATGCAGGAGAGGAATCGCATCATCCTTGTGCTTGTTGCCATGTGGTGGAAAGACAGCTCCCTCATCACATCCCTGCACGAGCGCAGAGCAAATCATTTCTCTCTGTGAGGTTCTGAGCTTATTGTGAAAGGACAGCTCCCGGGAAGACATCCCCTCAACGTCTCGTTGGCCAGAACCTGTGCACACGGTGACTCCTGGATGCTAATTGGTAGAAGAGAGTGGAATTTATTGCAATTGCTTAAGACCAATTATAGTTCATTCCCTGGCACTGGAAGGGGGGTACCGTTCCTGATGTCACCGGATCTGTGCCTGCTACCCTAGCTCAAAGTTTGAAGAACATTAGAGGGAAGGAGGGAAATTGTTTTGGGGTAGACTATGGAAAATGTTCACCTAGCATGTCTAGGTGTGGCGTTTTTCACTATCACGCTTTTAATTTGAAACCTCACTTCTCCTTTTTGCTCCAGAAATATTTTCCCCATTATTTCTTTGATAACTTTCTGCTTTCTATTTTTTATGTTCTCTCTTTCTAGAATACCTTTAAATGAATGCTGGACCTCCTGATCAATCTTTTATATTTATTAACTTTTCTCCTGAATTTCCTTTTTTCTATTTGTTTTATATGATTTCCTTGACATTATCTTTCATCCTTTGTATTTTTATTCTATTTTTATTTCATTTATTATTTTATTTCAGATATATTATGACTATATATCTGTCGATTCTTGTTCTCTCTTCCTTGTTATAGCATCTTATTCTTGGTTTAGTGGTGCAATATAATCTCAGATCTCTTGGAGGACATTGGAGGGTTTTAAAAAAATCCTTGTCTATTTCCTCAGTTATCTCAGTTACTTGCAGAGTCATTTTTGCTGATGTTGTTTTTTAGTTATCTTTCGTATTGCGCATTCTCTTCAAATGTCTGGTGCATTTAAAGATAAGGGGATAGAAGAAATGCCTCCTTGGGGGCCTGTGGCATGTTTGGGGCTTTTTGGCCTAAAGGCTGAGTGTTCAGTAGGGTGCAGGGGACCGAGGGCCAGCTTCCCTGATGGGATTGCCCCATGTGCTAGAATGGAGGGGCCTCGGTTCTGGGCCAAGAGCGCCCTCACCAGCTACCTTTGTCCATCCTAGACTCTTACATTGATTTAGAGAAGAGCTCTGGGTTTCTGCTCCTAGTTAGCAATGCCTGGCTGACCCCTGATTAGCCTGAAGAGAAAGGGACGCGTGAGTGTGTGTGGGCTTGGCTATTCAGAATAGAGGCCTTTAAGGAAAGCCCCACTTCTCACTGCTGCCCCGTGAGAGCTGCCGTGTGCGGGTCTGGAGACTCCGGCAGACTGACTCCTCTGCCCTCGGCTCATGCACTGAGATCTGCCTCCCCCTGCTGTGTTTCGGCAGCCAGGACTCACCTATCACCTGTACGGCATCTCGAAATCGGTTTAACTCACTTCTTTGCTGATGGCTCCCTTTGGTTCACTTCATTGGTGTGGCTCCTACATTTTTAAAATTCCTTCAATATGATTTTAATGGGGTCTCAGGGGAAAGGAGAGACAAATGCCGGGGCTCGGTCTGCCGTCTTGACCTGGGAGGCTACTGTGGAGTTTTTCGGTTTTTTGATGGCTTCATTGCTTTTTTTAATTTTTATTTTTAATTGTGATAAAATACATACAACATAAAATGCATCATCCTAATCATCGTAAGTGTATAGTCTAGTAGCGTTAAGTGCACCCCATTGTCGTGCAGCCCATCTCTAGACCTCTTCATTTTACAGAGCTTCAACTCTGTACCTTCTCAGTAACAACTTCCCAGTCTCCTCTCCCCCCATTCCTGGAAGCCACCATTACACTTTCTGTCTCTACGAATTTAACTGCTCTAGGTACCTCATGCAAGTGGAACCATAGGTGTATGTCTTTTTGTGACTGGCTTATTTCACAGCATAAGGGTCTTAAGGTTCGTCCATGTTGTAGCATGTGTCAGAATCATATTCCATTGCACGGATAAACCACATTTTGTTTACCCATTTATCCACAGATGGACACTTGAGTCACTTCCACTTTGGGCTCTCGGGGACAATGCTGCTATGAACATGGGTACCGATACTGTTGAGTTTTAAAAGAGCTCTTATATAGGAGACCCCCAGCCACTCAGCCGCAGAGCAGATGTACTTGTATGTAAACTTCCCATTGCGTTGGGATTAAAACACCATCACTGTATTGCCATCCATATGATAGCCCAGTGTATAGAGTTTTTCTTGGCATTACCTTTTCTACATCCATGAGGTAGCAAGAGTAGATGGCATTATTTCTGCATCACAGTGGAAGAACTTGAGCTACAAAGAGGTTAAGAGAATTGCCTAAGCTAGTAAGAGGCGCAACTAAAAATACTTAATAATTCTATCAGCCTGAAAGACATTGCTAAATGGTTTTGTTTGCATAGACTTTATTGTGAGTTGACTTTGGAGACAGGGCCATAAAATGATTATCTCTAAGCTAGTAAATTTAATGCAACTTTTCCTAACAGATGAGCCAGGTTGACATTGTAAATTTCATGTGAAAAAGAGAAATCTGTCTGAAGCTCTGCCAACTAAGATAAGACAGAATAGGAGATAGGATTTAACTATTAAAATTACAGAGATTCGTTCCCCTTTATTTTTCATGGAGAGGATCAAGGTAAATGTGCTTGGGCTGTTGGCACTATTTCTTCCATTTGTATATTCCTTCTAAACATGAACATTATGTGGCTTAGTCATCTGTTAATGACAGCTGATTATCAAACTGTAAATGTACATGTTGGATCTAATGGTTTGTGAATGTTAAACATGAGACAGTAATATTTGCAGGTACTGAGAGAAGAACTCTACAGCTACATCCAATCACCATCTAGCTTGTCAGTTTTCTGTAGAATTACCTGATTCTTTGTGCTGTCAGCTGAATCATGTGTTAAGCAGAAAGCAGATTTTTTTTCCCATTATTGCTATTTTTTCTCCTCGTCAGTAAACAGATTTTAAAAAAAGTAAGAAACACAATTCTCTTGTGTAATCTAGGCTCCAGATATCACTTTTTCTCTATTTCTTGTGGAAAACAGCAAATGTGATTTCTTAAGGCTTTTCACTTTCAAATCATTTCAGGAACATTAGCAAACACATATGCACTGAGTATTTTTGTACCATATATTGAAGAAAATAACGGATATGAAGATACCAAAGTTCAAATGAAACAGCCTTCATCCTGCTGCCCTGAAGTCCCTTGGTAGTTGTTTTAAATTAAAAACTATTTGCCCACTAGCGCTTTGCTTCCTGCGTGGCAAGATACGTTTATTTCTTTCCTGAGCAGTGAGTCAGAGGAGCCTGGGGTTCAAGCTTTGACAGTATGCTAATGTGTGCGGGAAAGACAGGCCACTACCCAGGGTGCAACTAGGAGCCTCCGAGAACTTCTCCGAAAATGTCTTCATTCTTCCATTCACCCAGCAAGCAGGGATTAAGCAGCTACTAGGAGCAGGTCTGCACTCGGCCCTGGGCAAATAGGAAGTCCCTGTGCTGGAGGTTGTCGAGACAGCTGGAATCGAGGGGCAGGATGGCAGAGCAGGAAAAACATGGTCAGAATTCCAGCCTGCCTGCCCACAAAGGGCGTGGCCCTAACCTCCCCAAGCCAGTCCCCAGGACCCCATAGAGCTGGGAGAATGAACTGGTTGACCTACAGACGGAGCTGCAGCCTTCTGGGACACTCCTGGTTGATTTCCATTTCTTTCACTCCCCTTCACTCCTTCCTACCTGATTTCCATTCCAGACACTCTACCAACAACACTTTCTTTTTTTCCTCCATTTTTGCTGCTGCATTGAACCCTACTGACCCTCAAACTCTTGCCTTCCACCCTCAGCCTCCCCTGACCCCCCCATCCCCCACTGTTCTCTTCCAGTCTCCCTGATTCCATCTCCTCTGAGGCCTTTGCTTTCTCTCTTTCTCTCTTTTCCCTCTCCCTAATGGTGGATTTTCACAAAAATCTCTGCTTGTTTATCTCTTCATAATATTGCTTTTTTAGCATGAACCATATTTTCAAACTCTTCTTGTTCTTTGGATTCACCCATGTCCGTATTCCTGGTGGCTTCAACCATCATCCTTACTCTGGAGACTCTGAAATTTACATCTCTGTATCTTCATTACCCAAACCTCTAGCTTGAATATTCAACCAAATGCCCAACTTGGATGTTCACTTTCAACTCAAAATCTTTAAAGCTATACACATCATCTTTCCCCCAAACCAACTTCTTACTAAATTTCTCATTTTTTTCTCTCTCTCTGTCAGACAGTAGCACTGTTTTTTCAATTATCCACAAAGGAAATATTATGCAATCTTTTTTTTCCAATTCAATATTTCTTCTTTTCTTTAGCTGCTTTATCATTTATTAAAACCAGTTTTCTTGACTCCTCTTTCAAAACATTTGTGAGCAGAAAAGCATTAGATTAAATCACTGAAGATAATAGAAAAATTTTAAAACTCCTTAAATAAATAAAAGAAACTTACAAAGCAGCATATACAGTATGACCCCAAATTTGTTCCAGTTGTAGTGTTTGTGCATCTAGATCTCATCTACCAATCTAATCTAGCTACACATACGCATAAAGAGGCTGAAAGAATTTCAGAAAAACGTGGATGGTAAGTGTCCCTCGCTAATGGGCTCATGAGCGAATTTTACTTTCCTTTTGTGTTTCTTTTTTTCTTTTTAATTTTTCTGGACCTTTAATTCCCATGGTAGGGGTAATGATAAGTCTTGGTTTACTACACACACTCAGCCCCCTTTCATTTACCTATTTGGATATTTATTGATGGCTACAGTGGGCATTGTGCCCACCCTCCAAGCCAAGCTCTGGAGCAGTGACATTGGCTTGCATTTTCTATGCGTTCCCTTTCACCCCTGGGCCCCCCAGCAAGGTCTAGGGGATGCACTGGTCCACATCCTGTCCAACCCTTAGTGTGTCAGGCTTTGTAACTTATGCCAATTGATTGGATTTAAAAGAGCACTTCATCGTGGTCTTGATTTGCATTTCCTTAATACTAACAAAATTGAACTTATCTCTATATATTTATAGGCTCTGTCTTTTTCCTTCTTCGTGAACTTACAGGCTTATGTCTTTTCCATCTTTCAACTAGGTTGTTTGCTTTTGTCATATTGACTTATAGGAACAAGGCAAGGAGTTCACTAATACCACTGGTATTCAACATTGTCCTGGAGGTCCTAGTCAAAAAATAAAGAAGACATGAAAAATAAATTGAAGACATTAGAATTGGAAAGGAAGAAATATGAGACTATCATCATTTGCAGATGATATTACTAAGTACAAAGAAAACTCCAAATAAGCTACAAATTTTTAGAATTAAAGGAGACTTCAGCAAGGTGGCTGGGTATGAAATCTGTAGACGAATGCCAGTGGCATTTCTATACACCAGCAATGAACAGTTAGAAAATGTAACATTAGGAAGGTCATTTATGATAGTAAAGCAATGATACTACACAATATCTACAATTAAGCCTGTACAAAGATATACAAGGCCAAAACTTTAAAATATAAAATTCTCTGATGAGACTCATTAAGGAGAGCTAAATGAGTTATTTTCATGCTCAAACAACTCATCATTAGAGCAACATAAAACAATGTGATACCAATTTTTAATCTATGAGATTAAAAAAGATTGATAACACTGTACTAGTCAATATATCCCATTGGTTCTGAGAGAGAGAGAGAGAGAGAAACAGGTTTATTACAAGGGATTGGCTGACATGATTATAGAGGCTAAGAAGCCCCATGATCTACTGTCTGCAAGCTGGAGGCCAGGAAAGCAGGTGGTGGTGTCATTCCAGTTCCAGTCTGGAGGCTGAGCCCCGGGGAGCCAGTGGTAGACATGCTGTTTGAATTCGAAGGCCTGAGAACCAGGAGTGCTGGTATCTAAGGGCAGGAGAAAATGGGTGTCCTGGCTTCAATAGAGAGCAAACTTGCCCTTCCTCCACCTTTTTGTTCTATTCCGGCCCTCAGTGGACTGGATGGCGCCGCTGACACTGGGGAGGGTGGGGCTTCTTTACTCAGTCTGCTGATTCAAATGCTAGTTTCTTCTGGAAACACCCTCCCAGATACACCCAGAAAGGATGTTTTACCAGTATCTTGGGATCCCTTAGCCCTGTCGAGTTGACACATAAAATTTGCCCTCACAAACACTAGGTGATGGGAAAGACAGAGTGCAGCAGCGGGTATCACACATTTTAGGTGTGAGTTTGTGTTGGAGAGAAATTTGGCAGCACTAACACAATTTTAAATGTTTACACCCTTGGATCCAGCAAGTTTGCTTTTGAAAATTTCCCTGTAGATGTATATGTATAGGAGTACAAAGACCTTTGTACAACAGTTTTCATCAAACTGTAATTTGAAACACTCTAAATGTCTAACAGTAGGTGACTAGCTAAATAAATTACAGTAGACCCATACGAGGAATACGGTATCAATCCCCCTTACAAAATGAGATAGAATACATGTGCTGAGATGCAAATATATCCAAGCCATGTGATTAAGGGAAGAGGGTGTGTCTTAGTGTCAGTTTTCCCAGATGCAGAGCCTGAGACAAGGATTTGGGTGCAGGCAGTTTATCTGGGATAAGATCCCAGGAGGCAGGCTGAGGTAGTAGGGACAATGAGGGCAGAGAGACATGCAATGTGGCAGAAGGGACCCAAGAAGAGTATGGAAAGGGTCCAGCATTGTCTCTTGACTGAAGGACAGGAGACAGAGTCTCTGGGACAGAAGGTGACAAGACGGACAGCCTGTGCATGGGGAGTTGGTGCTCATGCAGAACTGCCTGCCCCAGCTGCAGCTGAAACCAGAGGTGGTCCAGAGGAAGTGACGTGGGGCATCAGTTTGGGTAAAAGAGAAAATATGCATAATACATAGAGGGATGAGTGAGAAGCCCTCTTAACTCTGATCAAATTAGCTGATGCCCTCCGTTCCCGAGATGAAACATGATCAAGCCTGCGCAGAGAGCTCGAGACGAGTAGGTCCCTCTTTATGTTCTTAAACATTAGGGAGCCTCACAATCACCTGGGGCCTTGTTAGGACAGATTGAGGGCTCCGCTTTCAGAGGTTCTCTTTCAATAGGTCTGAAGCGGGCGGCAGAATCTGCGTTTCTGATGAGTTCTCAGGTGATGCTCATGCTGGTGGTCTGGAGATCACGTGCTGAGACTGATCATTTAGAATATCGGTGTATTTTCTCCACAGATTACCTGGAGTCTTAATTAAGTGTTAATTTCCAAACCTGTTTATGTCATTTGCATGTTATTGCAACCAGGTAATTTAATTAAATATTGCAGGAACTGATGAAATATGAGTGGACGAAGAAAAATCATTGTGTCTGTGCAGGTTGAATCCTATTGAAAAGACTCGATGTAGATGAGTCATTGAAAAATTGCTATAGAATTAAGAGGGGTCAAGAAAACTGTAAAAAGTCACAAAAACTGAAAATTGAAAAATCACAAGACTCTAGAAGGATATTCAAAAAGATTACCTGCAAATGTCTTTATGTTCTTGCTCCATTGTAAAGTACCTGAAAATAAAAATGGATGCCAACATGTTATGGGGTGATCCATGCAGAAAATGAAATGCCCTCCTGTACTTTACACTTGAAGAAGAGGTCTTGTACTCATATTAGATTATTGTCAAATACATATAAATTTATTTGTTTTAATTTAATTATAAAGTTTAAGGTGTTTATGAAAATTTTTTTTCTAATTTCCTATTTAGTTGATTATTTTGATCAACTGACCTGTCCTCATTTAATTGAATGAGAGAACTTCCATGGCCTCCACTGCTGAAACTTTCTGTTCTAAAGCAGATTCTGCCTCTGCCCCCCAACCCAGGGCACAAAGCTGAAAACTAGGAATTCCAATGAGGATCTTCCAATGTCCCAAATGGCATTTTGTTGTTTAAAAAAAATGTCAATTCAGGCAGGGCCTGGTGGCTCATGCCTGTATCCCAGCGCTTTGGGAGATCAAGGCAGGAGGATAGCTTGGGAGGATTGCTTGAGGCTGGGAGTTCGAGACCAGCCTGGGTAACATAGTGAGACCCCTTCAGGCATGGTGGCATGTGCCTGTAGTCCTGGCTACTTGAGAGGCTGAGGTGGGAGGATCGCGTGAGCCCAGGAGTTGGAGGCTGCAGTGAGCTATGATCATGCCACTGCACTCCAGCCTGGGTGACAGAGGAAAATCCTGTCTCTGAGAGAAAAAAAAGTCAATTCAGTTTTTTTCTACATTTAAAAAAAATTGCTGCCAATCTATTTGAGTTATTACCCTGCTTCTAAGTATATACAGAATAAAATCTAAATCCTTGGCATACAGGGCTCTCTCTGAAATGATTGACATCTGTCTCTTGCTCCCCCTAATTTTTCACTTCCCCCCCTTCCTTGGCCCTGTACCACACATAAATGATCATTTTCTGATTATGCACTTGTGTCTTTTTCACGAGCTCTTTCCTCTGCTCCTCTGTCTAGAGAACTCCTATTTATCCTTCAAAACGCATCCCAAATATCTCATCTCTGGGAAGCTTTCCCCAACTCCCTCTTTTGTTCTAATAGCTCTTTGTGCATGGTCCTTGATAATACTTAGCATATTACTTTGGAGGTTTTCGGTTTAGTTTCACTGGAACCTGTAGAGTCTTGGCTTTCAGTATCTAGGACATTTGTAATCATTTCCCACTTTAATTTACCACTTTATCTGGATTTTGCTCTAGTCCCGACATTTAGCCCTGAGTAGGGGCTCAGTAACATTGGTTACTGAATGAATGAATGAATAAATGGACATTCATCACCTTGACATATTTGATATTTCTTATTCAAGCACCCATAGACATAAAAACCCACCATATTTTAAATGACAACTTAAGTATAATATGCATTGACTTGAATCACTCACATCACTCACTCTCTTAATGCTTAGCAATTTCTTCCCGTATCTCTGAAGTCCATACCTCTTTTAAAACCTGTTCAGAAAAAAACAAAAGTGAAACTCAAATTGTGGAGAAGATAAATAGCTTTATTAAACACGATGGCTTCAGCGTTTTACAGATTCGCCAGTGAAACTCCTCCACTGAGAGAACGTGATGCTCCTCAGCTTCCTTGGCTGTAAAGTAGGGGTAACAGCAGAACTGACAGCTCAGGGCTATGCTGAGTATCTAGTGAGATAGTTTATGTAGGTGTCTGAATGCAGCAGGGACCCAACAGGTATCAGGGGACTTACTGACTAAATTTTTGTTAAACTGAGTGCAAAAACAGTTAGAGACCAAACAGCAGCACAGATCACAGCTCACCATGTGCATCCCCTAAGACACAGCCAGTCTACTTCTAGCTTTAGGCCCAGTAGAAAAGCTCACAAAGATGCATCAGCAGTCATGACAAGGATATTGATAACACTGATATTTGTAATGGTCCCACACTGGAAACAACCCAAATATCAGCATTACAATGAATAAATGCTCCGTGTTGCATTCACACAACGGAATATCACACAGCAAGGACAAATGAATTGCAATGTGGGACAACATGGCTAAATTTCACAAACACAACACGAGGGAAAGAAGGCAGATGCAAAAAGAGTACATACGGTATCTTCAATTGACAGAAACTCTAACAACAAGCGAACTAATCTGTGCTGATAGAAATTGTGAGTGGGGGCATGGACCGGGGGCAGCCCAAGGGGGCTTCTGCAATGCTGAGATGTTCTAGATCTTGAGCTGGGGGTGGTTACCTGGATGTGTTCACTTTATAAAACGTCATAAAGCTATTTATGAACAGCGTGCTTTTCTGTATGGATGTTACACTTCAATAACAAGCTTAATTAAAAAGACAGAAGACAAACTGGCTGGGCGTTTGGAAGGGTGCACTAGACAAACACAATAATGAGGAATTCCCGGTGTTCGAGCACACAGCGCAGAGGTGGGGAAGCAGCTAAGAGGAGCATGAAGAACAGGTCCTTCAGTCAATGTGTATCTAGGGATGAGAAACAAAACTGCTGACAGTAGGACTTGTTTTCTTTTCTAGACGACACAACAAAAATGTTTGCTACCTGATGAGATAAGAGAGTAGTCATCTGGAAAAATTAATAGTCTAAACTTTACACTGCACATCAGAACAAATTATAAATGAGTCAAATATTTATACGTAAAGTAGAAAACCATAAATATATTAGAAGAAAAATTGGAGAATTCCTTTTTTAATCTTGGAGTGGAGAAGGCCTTTCTAACTATGACACAGAAGCAAGAAACCATAAAAGAAAACACTGATAAATTTGGCTACACAATTATAAAAGCCTTCTGTATGGCAAAAGAACCATAACCACACAAAAGAAAGCAAACAAAAAAGTGTACAAAGCAAAGCCAAAAGGCAAATGAAAACTGGACAGATAACTTGTAATACAGTCATAGTAAAAGGACTAACCTGTCTTAGTCTGTTTGTGCTGCTATCACAGAGTACCAAAGACTGGGTAATTTATAATGAATGGAAATTTTTTGGCTCACAGTTTTAGAGGCTGAGAAGTCCAAGATCAAAGGGCTACATCTGGTGATGCTGTAACGTGGCAGAAGGCATCATGGGGCAAGAGAATGTGTGTGAGAGACAGCAAGAGAGGGCTTACCTTGCTTTTATAACAAACCCACTTCTGAGATAAGGAACCCACTCCTGCATAATGACATTAATCCAGGCATGACGGTGAACCCCTCAAGATCTAATCGCCTCTTAACTGTCCCCCATCTCAACACTGTTGCATTGGGGATTAAGTTTCTAACACATGAACTTTGGAGGACACGTTCAAACCATAGCACCTTCCTAATATGTCAAGAGCTCCTATAAATTGATAAGAAAAAACCAAACACCATAGAAAAACAGGCAAAGCTCATGAACAGAGAGTTTACAGAAAAGGAAATACAAATTGGTCTTAAACATGTGAACGAATGCTTAGCCACACTCATAATAAGAGAAATGCAAGTAAAAATGGAGACTCCATTTTTCAACTATGCGATTGGAAGAAAAACGTATTTGATAATACTCTTGGTGAAGCTGTGGGAAAGGGCACATTTACACATTGCTGTTGCGTTTGTAAACTGGTGCAACCCTTCTGGAGGCTATTTGGCAACATCTGTCAAAACTAGAAGGTTATATCCCTTTGACCCTGAATTCCAGTCTGGGAATTTGTCTTACAGATCTACTGGCCTACGTGCATACTGATGTGTGCAGCCGGTTATTCACTGCAGCATTGTGATCACAAACGACTGGAGACAATCCAAGTCCACCAACGGATGGCTGGTTAGATGGGCCATGCATCTGTACAATGGAATCTCACGTAAAAAGGAGGAGGCTCTCTATGTAGATAAGGAAAGATCAGTAAGATGCACCATTATGCAGGAAAAAGCAAGGGAGAACAGTGTATAGAGTATGCTACCCTTTATGTAAAGCTGTGCGTGGGGGGAAATAGAAGAATCCATATTCATAGTTGCTTGATCTGCATAAAAATGCCTAGAAGAATACATTAAGGATCTCAAAACAGAGGTTACCTGTGCATGGAGGTGGAGGTGGGATGGCAATTGAATGAGTAGGGGGTGGGAAGAAAACTTTTCCCTGGTTACCTTTTCATGGTAAAAAAAATTGATCTTTGTGACTATGTTAGCTATTCAAATAATTTAAAACAAACTCTCACATCTTATCTTGCAATGGGTGTAGTTTTACACGGAATGTCCTGCCTCCTTCTTAAGCTGGTGATTTGGCAAAGTCAGATTAGAGAGAGAATTTTCGTTTTTTTGTGGTTTCAGTCTTTTTCATTAATAAAAGAGCAATGAGAAGTTATGTACTAATCTAGGATTTGTGCTTTCTTCCAATGGCTTTTAGTGAAATAAAGGGATTAAAATATGTTGCCGGCGGGGCGGGGTGGCTCACACCTCTAATCCTAGCACTCTGGGAGGCCGAGGCGGGTGGATCGCTCAAGGTCAGGAGTTCGAGATCAGCCTGAGCAAGAGTGAGACCCCGTCTCTACTAAAAAATAGAAAGAAATGATCTGGACAACTAAAAATATGTATATATAAAAATTAGCCGGGTATGGTGGTGCATGCCTGTAGTCCCAGCTACTCGGGAGGCTGAGGCAGAAGGATCACTTGAGCCCAGGAGTTTGAGGTTGCTGTGAGCTAGGCTGAAGCCACGACACTCTAGCCTGGGCAACAGAGCAAGACTCTGTCTCAAAAAAAAAAAAAAATGTTGCCCAACTTACTTTTGAATTTCATCTTGAAGGACAGAGTTTTGCAAAGTCTAGAACTGAGGACGGAGGCACAACCAACAGGAAGTGTCTTGGATTGCTCACTTGTGGCTTCACCGGCAGAGGTAACAGTTGACAAAGCCGAGGTAGCCGGCTGCAGGGTTTGGCAGAAACATTTAGCAAACTCCAGTTTTACTCCATTACTCAGATATTACGAACAAAAGTAGCTTTAAAGTAAAAATAATTCTGGACAATGAATGTGATTTCTTGTGACTCAACAGAGAAGTGTGACTTACAATCCACGGCCCACCCTATGTCCACGTTTCACAGCCCTCTTGCAAGGGCCGGGGCTGGGGGGAGTTTATTCATTCGACACATACTTCCTGCGTGAAGAACTGAATGAAACAATCCTTTGTGTCTCTGTCATTTGGCCAGACCTCGCCGTGCACAGCGGGCAGGTAAGAAGGGAATTAACATTCAGGGGCACAGGCTGGTGGCCCCGGCGTGGCGAGAGGCTCTCCATTAATTAAAGGGAACGTGAGGTGCAGTCGTCGCCTGCAAGTTACAGACTTTGAGAAATTGTCTCAATAAAGGAGAACTTCATTTGGCCTTAGGTGAGAGCCAATCAATAAATTAGCGGGCTGAGGGCAGGGACGTGCAAGGAGGACCGGGATCCGTGTGAAAGCAGGTGGCAGTGGAGAGCCAGCTGCGGGGGCAAGGGAGCCCAGCCGTTCACCAAGATAAAAAAATGAAATAAAATCAAAAGTCGCTCCAGCCCCCGCACGCCGTTCCCGGTGATGTATACACTAGCTGATCTTTGTCAGCCTTGGGAGAGGCGGAGAAGGTGAACGGTGGGGGCTGACTGTCACAGGACTGGGGCCGTCTGTTCCCTCCCCCGTGACTGTCTCCATTAAGACAGGACGGAGGGAGATCAATCAGAAAGCCACCGTCACAGAGGAGATGTCCCCGCCCTGTCACCGCGCTCTGAGCCGTTGCTAATGACGCTAATGCGGTTCCAAGCGGTGTCCCCGCCTGGCCCAGACCTGGAGGTGCGGGCCACCCCGGGGGCTGAGCTGAGGGGCGTTCCATCACCTGGAGGTGCACAGGGACGGCAGCCGGCCCTGGGCTCCCAGCTGGCCTTGTAAAGCTTGAGTCATGGTGACAGAGTTCTTTCCATCATCGTCGGAGCCGCACCTTCCCGCCTACATTGCTGTTATTTAGCACCCTGCCATCCTCCATAAAGCACCTCGCTGCCATTTGTCTTTTATTTCTCACTCTCCTGAGGTTTGCTGCTGTCTGGAGGAGAGAGCGCGAGTGCGTGGGGGTGGGTGGGGAGAGAGAGATCGAAGGACTCTTTCCCAGGCGGCCAGCACCCCCTCCCGCCCCTGCAGGCCTCCGCTCTGCAGGCCCCGCCCGCCCTTGGCCGTGGCACCTGTCGGTGAGTGCGGCGGGGCTGGAGATACGGGCGCATCTGGCCCTCTCTCCCCTACTGCTCGTCTTTATGACCACGGGCAAATCTTTCCGTCTCTTCTGTGTGTCCTGAGCTGTAAAAGAAACAAATTATGGTGGCCCCTTTATTCCTCCCAGTGATGCCATGCCAAATCTTCTGTTTTTCCCTAATGTAATAAATCCGAGAGACCAAATATGCTTGTCAAATAGAAAATTCACTGAGTTCCCAAGAGAGTCACGGTTCTTCACTCTCCTGCCCACCCAAGAAAGGTGGTTGTCATCTGGCCAGGTGTCCCCACTGCTCTCCGGTCCACTTCCCGAGTTCATCTCACATCAGGTCCTTCCTCCGCTCGGAACCCTCGACGGCCCACGTCCCACGCAGAGTCAAGCTGGTCTTCAGAATGGCCTGGGCCCTCCACGGTGGCCCCTGCCCCCAGCGACAGCCTGGCCTCCTCTCCCCTGCCTCCTGCTCTGCCCAGCCACACTGGCCTCCCGGCTGCCCTCGCGCACACCTGGGCCAAGCCTCTGACGCCTGCCGCTGGCTATTTCCCAAAGCCATGTGGCTGCTCCCGCATCTCCTGGCTCTTTTCTCCAATGTCACCTTTCCCCAGGGAAGGTGTCCCCGACCATCCTTGGCACCTCCTTGCTATGGGTCACACACACTCGCTGTGTCTGTCCCCGCAGGCCAGACCGGAAACCCCTCGCGGGCAGGGGTTTTGCCGCTTTGCTCCATGCTGTATCTCCCCAGTACCTTCCTCGGTGCCTAGACCATAAATATTTACTGAGCAAATAAATATATCTCTATTTTGCAATTAATAATAATGGTAATAAACATTTGTATTGTAATTTGCAAAGCACTTTGAGAGCAAAGCCCCACAGCATTCGTGTTTGCGGGCACATTTGCCAATCACCTGTGCAAAGATGGCACTTTAGGTACACCGGGAGTTAACTTGTTTCCAAACCCCCAAGCCCACTTGTCTTGCCAATACGAGGGAACTTAGCACGTCACCCTCATCTCCCCGCTCCCAGGCTGATCCAGGGTAGCTGTGCTGCGTCCTCCAGCTGGGCTGCCCCGTCCTGTGCTGGCTGGACTGGGTGGAGAATGGACCTCACCCCACCTCAGCTCTTGGGGATGCTTGTCCTGGGCAGGACCACGTCCTCCCATGCCAGGCTTGGCTGCCCACCCACAGCTCCGCCTTGGAGCCGCACCGTGCACCAGGCAGGGACGCGTCCTGGCTCCTCGGCTTCCTTGTGCGCTCCACGCACTTTTCAGATCTCAACCGAGGCCTGGAGGAGTCGGTTTCTTCCCTTCTGCCTACAGTTGCCAGCAGTCACCACTCTCCTCTGACTCTCTTCAGGGCTCTTTCCTTTCAGGGCTCCATCGGGAGAGGTTTTGGGTTCTCTAATTTTGGATTTCCAACTCCATTAGGGGGGATCTCAGAGGGTGCCCTGGGAGGGTGGGAGGGGAAAAGGGCTGCCACTGGTGGGTGGAGCCGAGTTCCCCTCCTCTGGCACACGTCCCTCCCTCCACTGTGTCCCGCCCCAGCCCTGTTTTTAGAAATGCCCAAAGCCCCTTCTCTTTCCAGCCCTTGGCGCTTGCAAACCAAAGGCAAGGCTGGCTGTCAAACAACGGCCCAGGCATGGACTTTCAAAAGTCTGCTTTGAAACTGCAAGGGAAAAAACAGAAACCATCCAGAAGGGCAGAGATGTTGAATAATATTTCAAAATGTTATCTGTATACAAGTTCACTGCTGATTTTCAGTTTATCAAAACATTTTACCTTTAGTAGAGCATTCGATCTATATATTGTAGTCCTATTGTAGAAACAAAATGGGAGGTCTGGGGTCACAGGGAGTGTAAAGGACACTTCCATATTGAAACTGAGTCTTTTGGCTCCGAACTTTGTTGTTTTTTTTTTTTTTTTTTTTCTGTCTCTGGGTACTACCCGGGCTCTATGATAAATATTTGATGACCTGTCACACTGATTAGCCTAGAGATCACATTAGTGAGTCCTTGTGTTCTACACTTAACTGACTTGGTAAGTGTGAGTTGAGTAGGTGAATTTCTGCCCCAAAGCAGCTACCCTCGAGGACCTTAGTACTGAGATCACTTCCTTTTATCTTTGTCTGTTGCTTAGTCTATTTCCCTTATCCCCATGTCTGCCCCTCTTCCATCCGTCTATAGTATATCCTGATGGATAAATTTTTGTCTATTTCCTTGCCCAATGCCAGACTAATAGGCAGTTTGAAATACTTTCAAGTATAAAGGTTTTATTAATTTATCTCTTTAATAAATACAAAACGAATAATAACTTGCTATTTCAAGCAAAGAATTTTACAAACAAAAAATCATAAGGCCTGTTGGTCCACAAAATAAATTTTCAGAGCTGCTAAAAATATATCATCCTCCAATTATTTTATACAAGGCTACCTCTTTTTAGGTTAAGTAAATGATATGTGTTTGTGGATACAAGGGATTTTAAAGATATGCTTCTGTTTTTATTCTCCTTTTGCTGAGCAAATTTCATTGACTACTCTCAATATTTATTCTCAGCACTAGACTGTCTATTGGGGAGAGGCTGGGCTAGGAGCTCCTTTTAATTGCCTGAAAAGTCTTACCGTATTTCTCCAGTTGTTAAATACACATCTTTATTCTGGTGGTTGCACGTTTAACGCATTTGAAAGGTGCCAAAATTTGGTTTTCTGATAGGTGGTATGAGCTGTATTTCTAATTTTCAGGATAGTGACAAATTAAGGTAACCTTTAACAGTCGATCATGTTGTAAAGTACAGACTGGCAAACACAGCATCAAGAGTACATGCTCGTTGGCTGGGCGCGGTGGCTCACGCCTGTAATCCTAGCACTCTGGGAGGCCGAGGCGGGCGGATTGTTTGAGCTCAGCAGTTCGAGACCAGCCTGAGCAAGAGCGAGACCCCGTCTCTACTAAAATAGAAAGAAATTAACTGGACAACTAAAAATGTATAGAAAAAATTAGCCAGGCATGGTGATGCATGCCTGCAGCCCCAGCTACTCGGGAGGCTGAGGCAGAAGGATTGCTTGAGCCCAGGAGTTTGAGGTTGCTGTGAGCTAGGTTGATGCCATGGCACTCTAGCCCTGGCAAAAGAGTGAGACTCTGTCTCAAAAAAAAAAAAAAAAAAAGAATATGTGCCCGTTTTTCTAGTGTTTTCTTTACTTTCCTCCCCTCCTTTGCCTTTGCAATCATTTGTGAATTCATTCACTGAACAAACATTTATTGGGCAACTACTGTGTCCCAGGAGCCACCTAGACTCCGGGAAAGGCAGCGTCTGAGCTCAGGAGCCAGACACGGAGGGGGAGGTGGGGTCAGGAGAGGCCTCTCCAAGCAGGGGACCCTTGAGGTGGGCTTTGAAGGAGATGGTCAGAAGACCCAGGGGTGAGAGGCACAGAGGAAAGGAAGAGGGTCCTCCAGGGCCCTCCAGTGGGGGTCTCATCCCCAAGAGACTCTGAAAGGAGGCCAGATGAGGTGGCCTGAGAGCCCAGAGTGAGGAACCCAAGCCTGGTGAGGAGCTGGCCACGAGCTGAAGAGCAGCTGAGCCATTTTCAAACCCCCAAAGCCTTGAAGGGGACGCAGAGCTCTTCACCCTCTCCTGAGCGCTCTGCGTGTACTTAACTAGTAACAGCGAAGCGTTTGATAACGGGCTGTCTACCCCTTCCGTTGAAGAGAACATGACGCTGGGATTTTTTTTTCCTCAAAAAGACCAAAATAATTGAAAATAGCCAAATGGTCAACAATTGGGAGCAGGTTTACATTTGTTCAGTGAAATATTATCTGGCTACAGAAAATGATAATTAAGAAGATAATGGTAGACATGGAAAGTGTTTTGATGTATGTACATGTTAAAAATGAATAAAAATGGTCTGTACGCTGATTACAGCTATGTAAAAATAAATGAGAACTGATAAGAACTAGAAGGGAATATATAAAAAATAAAAACAATTTTGGGATTATAGTGATTGTATTAGTTAAGGTAATGCAGGCCACTGTAAGAGAAAAACTCTGAAATCTCAATGGCTTACACCCTGGAAGTAAATTTTGCTCACATCAAATCCAGTGCAGGTACAGGCTCCTTCCAGCTCATACCTACAAGCTGCTCTCCCCCTGGGAATCACTGTCATTCGGCAAGTGGGTAAGAGCCACGCCCTAACCCTCTTTGGCCTGAAGGTGTCAGTCTTTATTTCCACTCATATTTGATTGGCCTAAATGAGTCACATGGCCCCATCTTGATGCAGGCAGGGCTGGGAAATGTAGTCCTATGCCTTCCCAATAAGAAGTCCATGTATGAAAAGGAACACAATACTTTAGTGTACCTTAAATACTTTAGTAGTTAATCATCTATATCTGCCCCAGTGATACTTTTTCTTTCAAGTTTTTTTTAAGTTTTGTTAGATGTATTTTTAAAGAAATAAATAAAACTAAAAGACTCCTGTGTATTCTTTTATGTCAGAAATAAAAGTGAAACAAGGTCATATAAACTCAGGAAACTGGAGAATAGAAATGCTGAAATTAAAGTGCACGTCAGACTCAATGTTTTCTCTCATTTCCAAACTTTTGCTAGAATATTACCTGTTATGGACTGAATCATGTCCCCCTCCCGCCCCTCCAATTCGTACGTTGAAGCTCTAACCCTTAAAATGACTATATTGGGAGATCGGGCCTCTAAAGAGGTAGTTAAGATTACACGCGGTCACAGGGTGGGACCCTAATCCGGTATGATTGGTGTCCACATGAGAAGGGAAGGAAATACGAGTGATGTTCGTGCACAGGGAAGGCCACATGAGGACACAGTGAAAAGGTGGCCTTCTGCAAGTCAAGGAGAGAGGCCTCAGCAGAAAACAAGCCTGCCGACACCTTGATCTTGGACTTCCAACCTCCAGAACAGTAAAAAATAAATTTCTGTTGTTTGAGCCACTCAGCCTGTGGCATTTCGTTATGGCAGCCCTAGAAAACACATCACCCCTCCCTCCACCAAATTTTTATCAAGACTGTTTGCCCTTGAAGCTCAGGCAGTATGCCACCTCCTCTGGGAAGCCCTCTGTTTACCCCAAGCTGCACTGAATGTCTCCCCCTTGGGCTTTCCCCATGTCCTGATGTTACTCTGCCCACATTGCTTATGAAAACTACCTATAATGCCATCTCCTTATCTTGAATGTGAGCACCACTACAGAAGGGACCGTATCTTGTACTTCCATGCACCTAGAACAGTGTCTGGTATACAGTGAGTGCTCAATAAATAACTGATTAGCAAATAAAGGAAGGAGCAAATATTCCTAAACTAACTACCCCAGAACCGGTGGTTAATCATTTTAATTGATTAAAGTTGGCCGGTGGCAGTCTTTGAGCCGTGTGGCAGAGTCACAGATGCTTCTGTCCAAGTGCTGTCTGGAAAGACTTCATTTATCCTCAACTATGCAGAGCTCAACAAAACAGAAGGGCAATAATGAGTATATTGAAGGAGAAATATGGTCCCTTTCCGTAGTATAGTGCCTCATCTGGGACAGGCTCAGAGGCTTGCAGGCTTTGGAAATTCATTTTATTTTATTGTAATTTTTGATACTGAGTCTGTAGTGACTTTCTTGGCTGGACTAAAATTATAAACAGAAAATTTCCTAGAACAAGAAATTCCTCAGTCTTTCCCCTTTCTAGAAGGTGCTGTCCCCTCCTCCCTACCCTATCAGGTAAGCTACTTAGCATTCTATCTTTCTTCAAGGTTCTCTTTAAGTCCCTTCTGCTCCATAAATCCTGTCCTGCCCACTGCAGCCTCAGGAGCAGAGCTCTCACTGCTGATTTCTGGCCCATGAATCACACTTTCCTCTAGAAGGCACCATGTGTGGTGGCATTTAAAAGATCCTGGGTTGCGGTGATGTTAGCAAAACAGGTGGAACAAGGACCTTCAAAACTCATCTCCTCTATAGAAGCAATGAGAACTTTTCATGAACTCTGGAAATTAACCAAAGGCTTGTAGCAATCTGGGGAGCATTTATTCAAGAAAAAATGGCTGGATCTTGGTATGAAAAGCGAGCTTTATGGCAACTTAATTCGCCCCTCCTCAGCTCTGCAGTAGTCGAAACTTTGAACACCAGTAGTTCAAGGTTTGTGATAAAACCCAGAAGCCTGCAGACTACTGCACAGGGAAGAACAGTGTTGGAGCTCCGTCCATGCCACATTTCCAGGGAATTGCCATTACCTGACTTGTCTGGTGGTTTCCTAGAGGACCCCACTCACAAGGCTGCCTTCATTTGATCCGACTCGGAGATCCCCCAGTGCGAACAGCTTTTTTCCCAGGGATAGTTGTCTGAAACAATTAGGCAAGTGTTTAACATTGCAGCTTCCTAAGGTGGTAGATAGCAGTTGGGGCAAACAGTGCACAAATCAAAGAGCTTAAATGGGAAAGCCAGGAAATGAGGTGTCCACAGGGGCTTTGAAAGGCTTTGTTGTATTCTTAGGCACAGGTTAGGACTGTGCACATGCCCAGGGCTATGCGTGCATGCTCAGGGAAGACCTGAGAAGGCCCTCAGTGCTCACTTTGAGGCTCTGCACAAGCAGAGAGTGAAGGCTGAGATGAATTTGTAAACTGCCTGGGCAGGTGTTGAAGCAAGGCACCAACATGCACACGACTCCTCAGCAAAGGCCGGGAGACTTACTGGTTACAGGCATTTAAGGAAATCTCTGCCCGATCATTAGCTGACCACTGAGCTAACTGAGAAGAGACTTTGATGGCCACACCCGAAAAAGAATAAGACTTTATATAATTAGATCAGAAAAGTCACTAAGAAACAACAACTATGACAAACAGCAACAACAACAAACCCTGAGGAGAAGGAATAATCTGATTTACAGAGTTGCCACATGGCAATATTTTAAATGTCTAGTTTTCAGCAAGAAAAAACACACAAGACCTGCAAATAAACAAGAAAGTATAGTGGATACAAGGGGTGGGAAAATCAATAGAAACCAGCCCTGAGCAAGCCTAGACATTGGATTTACTGGAAAATAACTTTAAATCATTTATTTAAAATATGTTCAAAGAACTAAAGGAAACCATATATAAAAAACTATAAAAGGACATGTGAGAATGATGTTTAACCAAAAAGAGAATATGAAAAAGAGATAGAAATTACGAGAGAGAACCACAGAGACATTCTGGAGTTGACAAGGACAATGGCTGAAATGAAAAGTTTATTAGAGAGGTTTGACCACGTAGATCTGAGCCAATGGAAGGGTCTTCCAGTCTCAGGACAGAATAAAAAGAGTGAAGAAAATGAACAGTCTTGAGATCTGAGGTTTTCATGACACCTAACAACACACGCACACCACGAATGCCACAAAGAGATAAGCAGGAGGAGAGAGGGGCAGAGAAGATATTTAAAGAAATAATGGCCCCCAAACTTCCCAAATTTGATGAAAAACATTAGACATTCAAGAAGCTCAACAAACATCAAGTAGGTAAACTCAAAAGATGTTTGCGTTCACACCTAAACATATGGTAATCAAACTGTTGTAAGACAAAGAGGAAATCTTAAAAGTAGCCAGAAAAAAAAAGAAAAGACTGTCACACAAGAATCATATCCAGCAAAATTATCCTTGAAAAATGAAGGAGACATTAAGATATTACCAGATAAACAAAGACTGAGAGATTTTATTGCTAGTAGGCCTGCCTTAGAAGACATACTAAAGGGAGTCCTTCAGGTTGAAATGGGACACTGGATAGCAACTTCAATCCATGTGAAGAAGTAGAGAACACCAGTAAGGGTCACTACATAGGTAAATATAAAAGACAATATTAACATATTTTTGTTTGTAATTCTTCTTTTCTCCCATCTGATTTGAAAAGAAAACTGCATAAAGCAATACTTATAAATTTGTGTTAATTGACATACAATGTATAAAAATATAATTTGTATGCCAATAACAGCACAAAGGATGGGGGAGAAAATAGAACTATTAATATATAAGATCATAGTTTTTATATAATATTGAAATGTAGTTGGTATTAATTTGAATTAGATTGTTGTAAATTAAGATGTTAATTATAATCCCTAGGGCAAATACTAAAAAAAACTTCAAAAAATGAAGGCAAAAGAATGACAATGAAATTTAAATAATTTATGAGAAAATATTTAATACAAAAAAGACAATAATGGAGGAATAGAGGAAAAAAAGACATAAGATATATATAAATAGAAAAATGGCAGATATAAATCTTATCCTATCATTAATTATATTAAATGGAAATGGTTTAAACACTCCAACTAAAGGACAGATATGGGCAGAATGGATAAAAATGATTCAACTATATGCTGTCTACAGGAGGTACATTGTAGAATCAAAGACACAAATAGGTTGAAAGTCAACGGATGGAAAAAGATACCCCAAGCAAATAGTAATCAGAAAAGAGCTAGAGTGGTTATACTAACATTAGACAAAATAGGCCTTAAGAAAAAAATTATTACTAGAGACAAAGAAAGATGTTTTATAATGACTAAAAGGTCAAGATATCAAGAAGATTTACCAATAATAAACATATAGGCAACAGAGTTTCAAAATGCATCACAAAAAAACTGACATAACTGACGGGAGAAAAAGGCAATTTAACAATAATAATTAGAGACTTCACTGCCTCATTTTCAATAATAGACAGATAATTGGACAGAAGATAAATAAGAAAATAGGAGACTTAAGCAATGCTGTAACATAAACCAACTAGGTCTAATAGTCATCTACAGAACACTCTACCCAACAGCAGAATACACCTTCTTCTCAAGTGTAAACAAAATAGGCCATAAAACAAGTCTCAGTAAGTTTACAAGGGCTGATATCATACACAGTATGTTCTCCAACCAAAATGGAATGAAATTAGAAATCAATAACAGAAGGACATTTGGGAAAAATCACAACTAAGTGGAAATTAAACAACATACTCCTAAATAACCAAGGAGTCAAAGCAGAAATCACAAGGGAAATTAGAAAATCCTTCAAATCAATGAAAATGAAACATGGCATACCAGAACCCATGGAGTGCAACCAAAACAGCGATTAGAGGGAAATTTATCGCTCTAAATAGCTATGTTAAAAAACAAGAAAGATCTGAATAAATAACCTAAACTTTTACCTTAACAAACTTGAAAAAGAAAAGCTACTAAATTCAAAGCTTCCAGAGGAAGGAAATAATAAAGTTTGGGAGGAGGGGAAATTAATGAAAATAAAAATAACAACAAGGTAGAAAAAATGGACAAATCTTTACACTGATCAGAATAAAGAAAGAAGATTCAGATTACTAAAATCAGAAATGAAAGCGGGAACATTGCTGTCAAATAAAAAGCATGGCAAGGGAGTGCTAGGAACACCTGTGTACCAACAAGTTAGACAACTTGGATGAAGTGGGTCAATTCCTATGAAGACAGAAAGCACCAAACTGACCTAAGTAGAAATAGAAACTCAGAATAGACATAAAGAGTTTAAATTAGGCCGGGCGCGGTGGCTCACACCTGTAATCCTAGCACTCTGGGAGGCCGAGGCGGGCAGATTGTTTGAGCTCAGGAGTTCAAGACCAGCCTGAGCAAGAGTGAGACCCCGTCTCTACTAAAAATAGAACGAAATGATCTGGACAACTAAAAATATATAGAAAAAATTAGCTGGGCATGGTGGCGCATGCCTGTAGTCCCAGCTACTTGGGAGGCTGAGGCAGAAGGATCGCTTGAGCCCAGGAGTTTGAGGTTGCTGTGAGCTAGGCTAACGCCACGGCACTCACTCTAGCCAGGGCAACAGAGTGAGACTCTGTCTCAAAAAAAAAAAAAAAAGAGTTTAAATTAATAATCAAAAAACTTCCCACAAAGAGAAGCTCAGGACCAAATGGTTTTACTGCTAAATTCTACCAAACCTTTAGGGAGAATTAACACCAATCCTTCCCTAAGTCTTCAAACATAAAACACGGGGGACCACTTCCCAACTCCTTCTAGTGGCTAGTGTTACTCAGATACCAAAATCAGACAAAGATATTACAAGAAAAGAATACTATAGACCAATATTGCTTTTGAATATAGATACAAAAATTCTCAACAAAATAGTAAACCAAATCCAGCAACATAGGAAAAGGATTATATACCACGATGAAGTGGGATCTATCCTAAGAATGCAAGGTTGGTTCAACATATGAAAATAAGTCAATGTAATACACCATATTAATAGAATAAAGGACAAAACTCACCTGATCCTCTCAATATACTCAGAGAGGCCCTGTGTCCAAATCCTGTCTCTGCCACTTACAGGCTTTGTTGTGTCGAACAAACGTGTTGATATCTCTAAGCCTTTGTTTCCTCAATGGTAAAAGATTAAATCGGTTAATACAACTAGCAAAAACAATATATGCTGATGTTTGTTATGGGAGAATATGAGAGATTCTGATACATTAGGTCAGGAGTGGGCTCAGGTATGTGTGTGTGCATTTAATTAGCAAGTTTCAATTGAAAAGAAAATTTGTGTTAATTTTTAAAAATTACGAAGTTGTATATGATAAAAATCCTCTCTCCAGTGGTGAACAGTTTCAGATGTTTTCTGTGGCACGTATGTTTTTTCACTTGGCCATTGGGTGTGTACCATAGGGTTCCCCTGGGAGCCACACGTGCCTAGATTGAGACCCAAGGACATGTGAGAACCACCTTGGCCATAGTAGATGTTCAAACAGTTTCAGTTCCTCCTCTCTTCTTTTGATACGGTTCTTGCATCTCTAGTAGGATTTTGATGGAGCTCATTATTGTTCATCTTGTTATGAACTGAATGCTTTGTCTCCTGAACTCACTCAGAAACTCCTCCTCTCAGAGGAGAGGCCTATGTCTGCCCTTTTGTGCCTACCACAGAGTCAAAAGCATAGCCGTCGTGTAGATTTGCTTTTTAAACATACGTCCTTGGGAACATAATGGAATTGATAAGCTAAATGAAATGATTCATTTTGATTTTACCTTAATTTGTAAGTCATTTGGAAATGTTGCTATCTAGAAGCAAGGTGCTGGATTCGCTAGCCACACTCTTCTGGTCTTGCTAGTGGCACTTAATTGGTCACAATGTTAGCTTGCAGGCACTGCAGAGCACAGAGTTACATTTAATAGGGTAGCACCGATGCATAGTAGGTGCTTAATGAAAAACTGTGGAATTCACTGAGGCGTGGCAAAATATGGGCTCATTTTTATTGATGAGAGAACAAAGAAAAACACAGAACCTGTTTAAGACATGAAAGATGTTAGTGTCAGGATGAGCAATGTGTTCTTACCTACACCAAATGTGCAAAGCAGCTTTTTGGAGACAAAAACAAAAGGTTATTTTGAAGGTAATCAATTTTGTTTAATTTTAACACGGCTACATTTATGCCAAGTGATTAGTGTTTTCTCGTTAGCTTAGCAACAGTAATATGGCTAAAATATTTGGCAAATGCTGATTTTAGAACTCAGATGTTGTGCCAACCTTGCTAAATGATCTAGATGTAATTTTTAAACCGCCCAACCACTTCACGATTGTTTAAATGAGCCATAATAGCTTTTCATCAAGAGAAAGATATTTTTCTTCATGGAAAGGCAGATATTTCAAGCATTGAAGATAATGTCAAATATTAGGAAAAGGGAACACATTTGAGGCAGAGGTGCTGGATATTAAAGAACAATCGCTCCCTAATCCACCCCCGTAGTTTGCACAAGGCCAGAAGTGCACAAGGTCCGGAGTGTGTTGCCCTCACGTACGATGTGGAAGATGCTCCACGCATTGCAGTGAAAATGAAGAGTTTGTACTGCTCATCCTGAAGTTCATTTTTATTTTGACTTTGCCTTTTCATGTCAATTAGAGACTCTTTGCTAAAATGATTACATAATTTTCACAAAACTGTGTTATTGCAGACTGGGGGATATTAAGCCTCTTATATGTGACTAATGTGCTCACAAATTTCTGCCCAGAGCACAGTTTCTCAAGGGAGGGTCCTGCGCACCATCTTTTCACAGCATAGCAGCGAGAGATGTAAACGCCCGAGAGAGACAGCAAGGCTTGTGGCTGAGAGACGGGGGATAAACTTCTCGTTCGAACATCTGACGCAGCGGTTGCAGAGAACGAAAGCCTCCTTTGCTTTGGAACTCATCTCGGCTCCTGTCTTGTGATAAGGTTACACTGAACGGGGCTGGCATCCTTCAAGGTTACTGTTCCAGAAAATATTTGCAAATAATTTGACGGGCTGTCATCTAGCAGGCTTCAGTGAATTCTTACAATTCAACATACTAATGTGGTTTTTCATGCCTTAAGCTATAAATAAGTTGGATATGCAAAAGTTTCTGTAATGTTTATTTAATAATAATATTTAAAAAATAAATCTTGATTATTCCTCGCGCTCCAATGGAAATCTTCCACTCTGTCTGCTGTCTGTGACCCCAGGCGGTTCCTTCCTTCCTTTGTCTCATTCAATATCACTAAAGGAACACGCTTGTTTTTCTTTTCAGGCTTTCGGAAGCAGCACTCTGATGCCTCAGCCTACATGCTCCCATCCAAGTTAAATGACTGAACTCAATTCAAGTCGAAGCATTGCAGTGGGAGGTTGAGTCTGTGGGTGCAGGGCCCTGGGCAGGGCAAGGGAAGGTGAGGCAGGCAGCCCTGGACTTGGGGGCCACACAGGCTGGCTGGAGCCCCAGGCTCAGAAAAGACCGACCGTATCACAACATCAGTGCCCCTCGACTTTAGGAGCACATAGAAGGGAATTACTGATCGGTTTGTAGAGGAGGTGGTTTTGCAAAGATGTATACAAGATTTCACCAGGTGGAGTTGCAGAAGCCGGGGTTGCGGACAGAACACACAAAGATGGGAAGGTGTGTAAGGAGTGTATCTCCCAACGGCAGGACAAGTTATAGTGGTGATTTTTCTACTGATGATTTTCTGGAACGAGGTCACTTAAACCATGGAACAGCTGAGTGTACTGTTTGGCCCCAGGTGTGTCTTGCAGGACACCTCCAGGGACTTTTGGAAGCTGGGTTCAGCCCAGAGCCCCAGGGCCGCGCTCAGCAGGTGACAAGATCCTAGGACGAAGGGCAGCTGTCTGTGAGGGGTGCCCTTCTGAGGGCCTGGGCTGCGCGCCTTTCCCCTGGGATTGCTGCCCCTGGTTCTAAGGAAGCCTCGTGTCTGACAGTGAAAGGACGCCAAGCGATGACCCTGGGTGACTGCCACGCACGTGCCCAGGTGCGCCCCACGCTCTTACCAAGGTTAGAGTGGCAGATACCGAGGGCTGGCGAGGCAGGAGGTGGGGGACAACTCTGTGGCTTCACGACGTCCCCTGAGCTGTCCGCAGTGTCGGTGCAGGTCCTGCCTTTGGGGAATGTGCGCTGAGGGCACCAGGGGAGACCAGGCCAGTGGCATCTACCTCCTCGTCAGGAGACGGGGCTTCTCAAGTTGCCGTGTCTATTTTTTCTAACAGCTTTACTGAGATACGATTCAAACACCGCACAGTTTGTCCACTTACAGTGGTAGATGACGTCAGTCGAGTGATTTTCGTACATTCGCAGTTGTCCACGGACCGCCACAGTCAGCTTTAGAACATTTTCATTACCCACCAAAGAAACCCCGCACCCTTCACCCCTCTCCCCTCCCGGCAGTTCCTCCAGCCCCCCAGCCCTCGGCAACCGCGGATCTGCCTCCGGTCTCTGTCGATTGGCCGATTTTGGACATTTCATGTAAATGGGATCAAACCATGTAAATTTATCGTCTTTCGTGACTGGCTTCTCTCACTCAGCCTCGTGCTTTCTAGGTCCATCTATGCCCTTGCCAGACCACAGGCTCCCTGTGGGCAGGAGACGTGGCTTTCTTGCATTTTCTATTTCTACCGTACCTACTAAGTGCCGACGCACGATAGGAACTATAACACGTGTACAATGAAACAACACACAAATTGTGGCAGCTGTGGAGCAGCCCTGGGCCTGGACTCGCCCCCTCAAGACTTGGGTTCCTTTCTAGCCCTGCTGCGTAACGTGGTGCCACGTGACCCTGGGCACTGACGATTTCTCGGTTGGGTTCTCATCTGTACCGCTAGGAAGATGGCCAGTGGTTCACGGAGACTTAAATGATTCAGGGATCGTAGATGAGTTTTGTAAATCTTAATGTGTTATCTAGATCTAGGGAAATATCGTTTACAGAGCAGTTAAACAATACAAAATGATTTCAGCCTCTGGGTCCCAGCAAATTTAGCAACAGTCAACTGCTTAGCAGCACAGACAACAATTTTATTAAGACCTTTCTTTTTGTCCTCCCCACCCTCAAATAAAATATGCAGGTAAAGGAAAGGTTAAATCAGGCTTGAAAATATTTTTGTTGCTTTTTGAGCATGCACAATTTTTTTGGGAAAAAAATGTACTCATTGTGGTTATATTCTTCTAAGTAGAAATATATCTATAACTTTGATTTCTTTTTATATTTTAAAGAAGTGGACGGGTTTTTTTTTCTCAAGCAAAATCATAATTGTATTTATTTTAAATTTATATCCTGTCTGCTTTAAAAAGGAATTTGAGGCAGCCAGGAAAATCATAAGCTATAAAATGAGCAAGCTCCATTTTATACTAATAAAATAAAAGTTAGGATCTCATCAGTGAAACAACTTCTCTTTGTGCTGTACTGTGTGCAAATATTTGGATTACTAAAGTGAATTTATGAAGCAATTACTTTTAATGCTATAAGAGGAAATTAAGTACTCATTGATTCTTGATTTATAAGCTAGAGCTAAAGATCATGAAAAAGCAAATATAACTTAATTAAATGTCCCTCGGCTTTGCTACTATTGAGGTCTTCACTCATAAAGTTAGTAAAACAAACCATTCCCAGAACATAAATGTATATTGGTTCTTCCAGTTGGGAAGGCAAATAATTTACTGGTTAAATATATTCAGCAAAGTTAACCCAAGTGAGAGATTTTCCCAGTGTCCTCTGGGGCTTGAAGAGATAAAAGCTATTGTAGTTTTAAGAAAACCATTGTCCTGGGAATGATAGGTACTAACTTGCTGTAAAAAGGTGTAAACAAAAGGGTGCCTCTTTTTTTTTAAATTAGAAAATATATTTTAATATGCTTACAAAATAGACTATAGATCTGTGAAAGAAATAGAGTTTTATAGTCTATTCATTGGCTATACACTTGAGGTTATTCATTGCTGACAGTGAACACATTAACCTGGGATAATTTAATTGAATCTTCTAGTAATGTTGCTATTTTTCTACTCTGAAGTATAAATGATTTTTAAAAATTGGGTTCTAAAATGTAACACTTCAAGTGATGTATACAGCAAATCAAGAAGCCAATGCAATCCCTCTTTGTGCTCCATGAGTTATTGATTAGAAAAACGAGAGTAAAGAAAAGAAAAGAAAAAGAAAGAAGAAAACACAGCAGCAAAAGAATGCCAAATAGAAATAAGACGCACTGGACAAAGAATGCTCACTGGAGGGAAACACTACTTACATCCCACTTTCCTGCCATCATTTGTTCTCCGCCCATCACCGAGTCAGTGTTAGGTTTCCTATCTAGTTGAGTAATAAGGGGATTTATTCAAATAAATTGTATATAAGCATGAACGTTAGGGTTTCAAAGTTTCTCGTGGAAAATAAAGGTTTTGAGAAATTCTCTTCTTTGTCATTGGGATAGAGTGGAATCTCATCTTCAATGACACATCAAGCTGGTTTTAGGAGGGAAGTGGTGAGAACGGTGAAAAAGAACTGGCATTTTGTACTTTAGCCAGGAAGTGTTAGGAAAATGGTGATGACAAATGGAACATGCTGACTTCAAGAAGATGAAACCACTGAGCAGGGCCTGAACATGAAGGGTATTTTTAAAGAAGGATTGATGGGCTATCAGACTTTTTTTTTTTTTATTTCAGCATATTATGGGTGTACGGATGTTTAGGTTATGTATGTTGCCCTTGCCCCTCCCCCCCCAAGTCCGAGTTTCAAATATGTCCATCCTTTGGGTGGTGCGCATTGCACTCTTTGTGTATGCAAATACCCGTCCCCTCCTCCCTCCTCCCCCCTCCCCGGGCTATCAGACTTTCTCTTGGATTGGCCTTGTGATTAGGCAAATATTTTTGCTCGGTTGTTGGTCAGGGTTAGAGGCATTCTGCAGTGAGGGAGATTATTTTCCTCTCTGCATATCCTGTCACTAAGCCCGTGATTTTGGCCTCATTGGCAGTATGTTCTAATTATAGGTACTAACTGGCCCGAATTTGCATACTAGGTGTGGCACTGTACTAAGAATATAAAAAAATCAAGGTGAAAAGATGCATTCGTTTTCTAGGGCTGCCATAACAAAGTACCACAGACTGGGCGGCTTAAACAGCAGAAATTTATTTTCTCATCATTCTGGAGGCTGGAAGTCTAAGATCACGGTGTCTACAGGGCTGGTTCCTTCCGAGGCCTCTCTCCTTGACTTGTAGATGGCTGTCTTCTCCCTGTGTCTTCACATGGTCTCTCTGTGTGTGTGTCCTAATCACCTCTCCTGTAAGGACGTACCCTTTTATAAAGATACCAGTCATATTGGATTAGGGCCCACCCTCATGACCTCATTTTAACATATTCCCTCTCTAAAGTACAGCCATACTCTTAGGTGATGGGGTTAGGACTTCAAAATATGAATTTTGGGGGGACATAATTCAGCCCATAACAGAAGAAAAAACTGAGGTGGACACACATTTGAGTCAATAATAAGGGAACTAAATGGACAAGTCCTGTCTTCCTTACAATCTGTTCAATTCTGACAGTAGTGTGCTGGTAAATGTTGGCCAACTAGCGCTCTAAGAAACGAGGAACCTGATCTGTAGCATTTGCTGATTTCCAGGGTGTAAATAATATTGCCATCCTGGCCTATTTCAACCTCTGAGACAACTTCATTCAATGTGGAGTTGAGAAGAAATGTGCACAGTCAGCCCTCGTGAGCCGGTGTGAGCCGGCTCCAGAACTCCCCTGATTTCAGTGATAAAGAACTGAAAAGTGAAGAGGAAGAAATTGAAACTCAATTTCAGTAATTTAAAAGCTATTCTTAAGAGGCTTGATAATGGGAGGAGGTTCAAAAATGTTGATTAAAATAAATTATCTATAATTTTGTCATTTTGCTCTTATTTTACTGTAAAAAATTAAGAATTTTACAGAAGTGGGGAGAATGGAGACTTGGTGAAAGGAGATAATGATATAAAAAAAGTTAAAAGAGCTCCTGTTCCTGGTAATGTGGCAGACCAGGAACCCTGGAACACACACACACACACACGTACACACACATATATACACATCCCTTTTAAAAGTGTCAAAGAGCTAGTAAATTTGTAAGAAATATTCAGAGGCCAACTCTGAGAGAAAGCAGAAATTCAGACAAGAAATGGGGCACTGAAGTAGGCTGGTTTTCCCAATGGGAGCATTTGCTCAATAGGGTAACCTTGAACTTTGATTTTCATAGTTTCATAGGAACAGGAAACAAACTCAAGATCTGCCCAAGGATGGAGTCCAAAAGGAAAATCCCTGCTGATACTCTAAAGCAATAGTTGTTTCTTAACTGGGAGCGATTTTACCTCCTGGGGACAATTGGCAATGGCTGGAGACATTTTTCATGGTCTTAACTGAAAAGGTGCTATGGCATCTAGTGCGTAGGGATCAAGGATTCTGCTAAACATCCTACAATGCACAGGACGACCTCCCATGACAAAGAATGATTTGGTCCAAAATGTCAATAATGACGAGGTTGAGAAACTCTGCTCTAAAGGGTTACATTGTCAATATGAGTGAGTTGTGAATTAAACCACTTTTCTCTCATTCCCCCAAATGCAAGCAAAATCATGTTCTTGCACCATGGTGCTGGGGGTGGTGTGCCTGCGTGGGAACTCATAAACACCAGCTGCCCCCCCATGCAGATTTGCAACTCAAATTCATTCTAACTGAGGCTGATTTATCACAGGCTTATATAATATAAAGTGGTTCCAGGCTGGTTGTCCTCCCAGGTGCTTGGCAGAAGCAAACCACTTCTATCCTCTCTGGGAAAATCCACCTTCAACATAGACCTCAAATGACTCATACATACAAGTTCCAAGAAATATATACACATAATAAAAGACACAGGAAAACACCTTATCCAGAGTGAAAGCCAACAGAAAGTGAGCAGAGAATCAGATCCCCAAATACTTTAGCTGAAGTGACCAGATAGAGAACATAAGAATAGTTAATGTACTGAAAGAAATAAAATTAACAATTAAAATATGATTAAAGAATAAGAGATCACAGATAATAATTGAGCAGATTTAAAAAATAAATAAATAGAACTTTAAAATGAAAAATGGAATGATTAATGTTAAAAACTTGATGGAAAACATTTAGACAGAGCTGATGAGAGTAAACTGAAAGGTAGATCTAAACAATTTCCCACAGTAAAGAAGAATTAAGATCTGGATAAGAAGACAGAGTGAAGTGATACGGAGGATGGAGTGAGAAGGTCCAACATACGTCTAACCTGAGTTTCATAAAGAGAAGAGCTAAGATGGAGCAGAGGCAATGTTTGGAGAGACAATGGCTAGTCATTTCCCAGAACTCACAAAAGATGGGAATCCACAGATTAAGTCCAGTGAATCCCAAACAAGAGGGATAAATAAAAGGGAATTCTGCATATAGACCCATCACCACGAAACTGAAGAACACCAGGAACAGAGACAATCTTAAAAAAAACTCAGAGGAAAAGAAATTACCCTTTTGTCTTCAAAAGAATTATTAGACAGACCACTAACTTCTCAATAGGAACAGCAGAAGCCCACACAGGATGGGATGTTATCATCATTATACTAAGTGAAAATAACTGTCAACCTAGAATAACGTACTAACTAAAATATCTTTCAAGAAAACCAAGATACTTTGTCAGCAGTAGACTTCTACCTTGAGGGAATTCTGAAAGAGGAGCTTCAGGCAGAAGGAATGTGACCCAGATGGAAGGAATCCATGAGATCCTTCCTTGAAATGCAGAAAGAACCATAGAGTGAGGAGAAGATGTGTGACTAAACACCCATGCACCATATAAGACAGCATTAACAAATCCCCGGGGTCAAAAAAAGACAAATAAGGAGATGGATAAAATTGCAGCAATATCTACAGGAAGTGATCAGAATTAAAGTGTTCTAAGGTCTTATATTGTTTGGGGGGAGGTTAAAAAATAGGCCTTAGTTATACATTTGGGTAAATTAAGTGTGTGTGTTAAAATGTCTAGGGGAACCATTAACATGATGGAAATGAGGTGCATAACTTCTATACTAATACAGGGAAAAGGGAAGGGCCCATGCACAAAAAGCTTCAAAACAAGCAAATCTAAAATATATATTGTTTAGGGATACAAACACATGATAAAACTATAAAGAAAAATAAGATAATGATAAATATAGGTATGGTGGTTACTTGGCAGGGGGTGGAAAGAATCAGACAATCAGGAAGAGACGCACAGGAGACTGACTTAAAGATAATTAAAGACTGTTTTTTTACCCTGGGTGATGAGCACATGATCATTGAACTATTATTTACATCTTAAATGTAATCCAAAATCTTCTGTATCTATTCAATAGTTGATTACAAAAATACCAACAGATTTTCAAAAGAAAAGGAAGAAAAGAAAAGCGAAAATCACTTTTCACTTCCTGGAACACTAATAACACTCTCAGGAGTTAGAGGGATTTGTGTAAATGCCTAACTTCTCTCCTAAGTCCTTTGTGGGCGACCCATGCTTGTTAATCCTCTGGTCTTCATGGGCACCTAACTCAGCACGTTGCATGTTGATGGTGGTCAGCACATGCTATTGAGTTTAATTGAGCTCACAGAAAAGAAGTTGTAACTATCAGCGGGACTACTGTACTTAGAAATTGAAGAGATATTATTCATTATTCATGAATAATTTAAATAAAGTTTTTCATGGCAAAGCATAAAATAGTATCTTTCTCGTCCTTGGGGGGCTGTCTCGATTTGGGTTCCCCCAGAAGCAGATCCTGAGATAAGGGTTCAAGGGGTAAACAAGGTTTATTGGGAAGGTGATCTTAGGAAATCCTGGCAGTGGCGTGGGGAAGTGAGGCCGGGGAGGGAAGGAAGGCAAAGAAGCCTGAATGATCGGGCCAATGGCTGCGAGGGGCTCCATCTTCCTGGGACCTCCAGCAGAAAGCCAGGAATGCCCCAGAGTTAACCCAGCCTCGGGCTCCCCCATCACTGGGTGAAACTGCTTCCCGGGATTTCCCTCTTTACAGCTTTTGACTGGTCCTGTTCATAGCCCAGCCCACGCCTGCCCAGAGACAAGCTTGCAGGCGGTGTTTGCAGCAAGCTTCCTTTGGCTTGCCAAGGTGAGAACTGGGCGGGTGGCAGGACATGAGCAGGACTCCCACAGCCTTTGCCGCAGCACTACAGGGCTGCAGTCAGCCATTTGGGCAGAAAGCTGAGACATGTGAGCACAGGCAGGCGTGGCGGGATTTAACTTCGAGGACATAAGTTAGAGAAAATAAGCCCTCAGACGGTGAAGGGCTGGAAATAAGCGGGCAGCCCCAGTAAGTAGAATGGTCTCGGCGGCAGGACGTGGGCAGAGGTTCATGGACACATATGTAGGACAGTGACAGCCATGACAGTAATTGGGGCTTGTCTGAATATGGAGGTGGAGCATTAGGAGGCAGGGGCATTGCAGGGACAAGTGCTCTACGTGTGGCAAGGGTGAAAAGATCAACGGTAAGCATGGAAGTTACCCTGAAGAGATGTTAAGTTCATGCAGGGCAGGAGAGAAAAAAGAGAGTTTAGGCATATCATTCACAAGGGTGAATCAATGGATGTGGTTTCATTTCTAAGGGACATAAATAGATAAATACATTGATACATACTATATAGGATGGGAAAAGATATAGCAAGCTGAATGAAAAAAACTTAAAAGGAAGCAGGCTCCAGTATGAATATTCAATAAAGAAGATATCAAGGAAAAGGCATTGAACGAGGCAACTAGATTATGAAGATAGTGAATGGGCATTTGCTGGTTGCTTTTCCAGAACTTATTCCCCCAATATTCCCCTGATCCCCCCTCGAGGAATTTATCATTCTCCCACTATTAGCCATATGTCTTGGGATGGGAATGACTTCCTTTCATCATTGCCCTGGGCCCCAAAAGGATATATATAGACACCCCAAAAAACAGAGTAGAAAGAAGGAGAGAAACCAAGTTCTTGGTAACATCATTTGGGGCTGCTGGATCAAGCCTGACCTAAAGCTCGTTTTGTTAGTTACAAGAACCAGAACATTCCATTTATTGTTTAAACAAGTTTGAGCTGGGTTTTCTATCACTTGCAGTGTAAAAGTTTTTATGAACATAAAGGGTTACATAATTAAGATAAAATTGTTATGATCGTTATTGACTAAATAGTGTATATCATTGAAGTGTATAAAGTGAAATCTCCAGAAGTTCGGGAGAAAACAAATAGAAATAAAATTGTAATGTAAGACTTCAAAACTTCTCCTTAGAGACCAAATGGGAAACAAAAATGAGCATGAGGAAATCTGAATAATGTGATTAACAAGATAGACCAACAGATACGTTAACTTTACACAGTAAAATTATACTTACACAGTATACCAGTGGTATATGTACACGTTTTTACAACTAAACCACAATAAAAATTTATGGCGTTCCCTGAAGAAGAAAAAATACCACAGTCTCTGCCAAATAATTAGTCTCGGACCTAATAACAAGAGTAGAAAAGAAACAAACTCCCCAAACCCTCCAAAGGAAACCAAAACCCTCCTCTATAACCCATGTTTTGAATAAAAAAAGAAATAAAACTTGTAACTCTAGATAGGATATCTAGAAAATAGCTGCAATAAAAATATGACTTCAAAAACCTTTGAGATATAGCAAATGTTGGACTCTAAAGACATTTTCCATTAAACACTTTATTAAATAAAAAAGAGGAAAAAACACATGACTCCGAGTATCCAATTCAAGTAATAAAAAGGATCTGCACTCTCTGCTCAATTTTGCTGTGAAATTAAAACTGCACTATTTTAAAAAAAGAATTCGTAAATCAATGCAATGTATTAACTTCCAAGCTAGCTTAGTCAAGAACTAAAAGAGAAAGCTCCAATATACGAAACTAGGATTCATACAGGAAAACTAAGCATAGATATTGATAAAATTGAAAGGATTCTAAGGTAGTACTTTGTGTAATTTTATGCTAATCAACTTGAATGCAAGGATGAAATAGATGATTTTCAGGAAAAATACACAAGACCATAAGCACCTACAAGATAGCTAGAAAACCATAAATAGGCTGATTACCAAGGAAAGGACTGAGGCAGTTGAGAAGTCATCGCTGGCGAAAGTTCCAGACCCAGAGGGTTTCCTGGACAACTCATTCAAGCTTTCAAGGAACAGATAATTTCTATGCTCCATAACCCTTTCAGAGCACAGAGAAATAAGGAAAATCTCTAAAATCTTGTAAAAGCCAGAACTTGTAAAAGAAAACATGTAACAAACCAACCCGCCTAACGACAGACAAAGAACAGGCCGATCTCACTCAATACTCATGTAAAAATCTGTATCCTCTATTAAAATATGTGATATTACATGGATATTTAAGATATTTATATTTTACATCTATCCTATTTAATATGGGATATTAAAGGGATTATGACAAAGACAAGTTCTTAGAAGAATAAAGATGGTTTAATGTAAAGAAATCTATTAATACATTTTACCATGTATTCTCAATACCTTCCAAAAATTCATTTAGTAAGTTTCAATATCTACTCCTTATTTTTAAAAAGCCCATGGTAAAATAGAAATAAGTGGATATTTCTTAGATATAGTTTTATGTGTGTGTATGATATGTGTGTGTATGATACATGCGTGTATTGTATCACGCAAACAATAGCCAGTATCCTGCTTAATGATAAAACACTCGAGGTAATGCCCAGTCCAGTCAATAAAAGACGAGAGTTATCATTACTGTTATTACAACTTGATAGCTATCACCGAAGTCCTGTGCAACAAGGGTTAGCAATTTATACTCCCATCAACTGAAGATGAAAGTGCCTGTTAACCTGCTCTTTTGCCTACACTGTCTTACCACTCTTTCAAATCTTTGCCAACTCAATATATTAATAGAAAAATAATATTCACAATAGTTTTAATTATCATTTCTTAGCATTTGTGAACGGAATTTTTATGTGTTTAAAAGCCATTTATGCTCTTGTAAATAACCTGTACAAGTTCTGTGCCCATTTTTCCGTTCGTTTGATATTCCTTGTTTGATATTGTTGCATTTGCAAATTGACGATATTAACCCTTTGTTATATATCTTACAAAAATTTTTCTTAATTTATGGTT
>NW_012150541.1:2669816-2674434 GCF_000956105.1 Propithecus coquereli | reverse complement strand
ACTGGTTAGGGTACAGTGCATCTAGCTAGGTCCAGCTGTCTTATGGATTATCTGGTAGTAATGGAAACCAAGACAAAAGTATATCAAAGACGGGGAAGACTATAGTGGCTAGTCTATAAACCAAGCAACTCTTTAGTTCTCCCAAATTAATTTCTCTCTTGTCCCTACATGTTACGGCTAGAAATAATCCAATAGTTCTTTCATATATTGCCTTTAAGAAATTTAAATATTTTTTATATAATAAAATCTTCAATCTTATCTTTTAATAGTTTTCTGGCCTTTGTGTTTATGCTGAGAAGGGCTCTATTCCAAGAGCATGAAACTATTCCCCATTGGTTTATACTAAGAGTTTTATAGTTATAGTTACAGTTTTGCATTGAACCCTTTGATATACCTGCAGTTTGTCATGGTGTAAGGACTGAGGAAGGGATACAGATGGCCAGCGAGTTTCCCCAGGCCATCCATTTACTGAGTAATTCATCTTCCCCCATTGATCTCCGGCATCATCCTTCCTCGGGTCTGCGTGTGCGCACTCTGTTCCGTTTTACTTGTCTGATTCTTGCCATGCCAGTGCAGGCTGTTTTAGCAACCAGCATATTTGCCAGGCCAAGTGCTTTGCCTTTATTCTTCTATTTCAGGCTTTTTCTTATACTTAGAAGTTAGTTCTTCCAGATAAGCTCTAGAATTATTTTGCCAAGTTCCAAAAAAGTTCTGTTGACATCTGACGGAGACTCCATTGAATTCTAGTTTGATTTAGAAAGAAATACTGAATATCTCCACCTAAGAATAAAATATGTTTTTCTATTTTAAAAATCATTTTTATGATCCTCGGTGGAGTTTTATAACTTTATTCATGTGCATCCTATGCATTTTTTACTTATTTTATTCTTAGGTGTGTTATATTTTTGGTACTACGGTGGATTTCCTATTATATTTCTTTAAATCATATTTGAACTGGTTATTGACTTTATAATAAAAGTTGTCTGTATATTAATTTATAATTGGTAACCTTAGTAAAGTATGTTATTCTTTATTAATTTTTGGTTGATGTGAGATTCACAGTCATATCTGAAAATAATTATTTTTGCTTCCCCATTTCCAGCATTTATACATTTTATTTCTTTCCCTCAGCTAATGGTAATGACTGACATTACAGAACTATGCTAAATAACAATAGATTACATTTGCTGAGCACTCACTATGTGCCAGGGACTGTATTAAACTCTTCACATGGATTAACTCATTGGATTCTCAGAAGAAAGTTAACATTACTATTCCCATTTCTTAGATATGTGTAGAAAGATAAGGTACTGCACCTACATTGTCAGATCTAATAAGTGGTAGAGCCAGAATTTGAACCCACAAAGTCCCATTTTTTTTTGCAGAGTCATGATTTAAGATCTACCTATTTGTCTCTGATTGTCTTAATATTTGGCTTTTACAAGTTTGTTTATAATGTGCCTAGATGTGGTTTTCTTTATGTTAATTCTGCTTGGAATTCACTGAATCTCCCAGATGTGTGGGTTGCTGTTTTATTTTGTTTTTATTAATATTATCAAATTCAGAAAAATTTTAGCCAATATTTCTTCAAATGTATTTTGAATCATTTTATTTTTGGGGGGGGGACTCTAAATGCATATATGTTAGACTGTCTGATACTATCCTACAGGTCATTGAGACCCTGCCTTTTTATTTTTAAAGCTTTTTCTCTCTGTGCATTGGTTTGGATGATTTCTGTCGACCTGTCTTCAAATTCACTGATTATTTATTCTGTTATATCCAATCAACTATTATCCCATTCAATGACTTAAATTCCAGCTATTGTGATTTTCAGTTCTAGAATTTCCATTTGAGTCTTTCTTTTTACGGTTTCTATATCTCTTCTGAAATTTCCCATATCTTCACCAATTATCTTGTTCTTTTCCTATAGTCCTTTTAACATATTTATCATAGTTATTTTAAAATTCTTGTCTGCTAATCCCCACATCTAAGTTGTTGAGGGTCCATTTCTGTTGACTGATTACTCTCTTGACCATCCTGTTTCTTTGCTTGTCAGGTAATTTTTGATTGCATACTGATACTGTGAATATGTTGACAAGTATATAGGAACCAGATTCTAGAGTGTTGCATTTACTTATAGCAGGCCGTTAAATTCTGACATGTCGCCTTGAACTTTTGGATGTTTAGTTTTGCATTTTCTTGGTAAGCTTTATTTCAATATTTCCTTAATCCTAGTGCAAATTTTTCTCGAGACATGGTTTTTACTCCTAAGCCATGGCCCTTCTGAGATTACAATGAATAGCCCAAGGTGCTTCTCAAATCCATTTATCTCAGTGACATTTGAACTCTGATTGTGGTCTCCCCCACATTCTGCTCAGCTCTTTCAGCCCTCCAGATACTGTTTCCTCACTGGGGTCTTTGGGGTCTTGCCTGCGCACGCACTGTTCAGACGTTAGCCAAGGATTTGAGGTAAATTTATACACAGATTTAGGGGTTTCCCTTTATGTGGCTCTCTCCTTTCAAGGATTCACCCCTCAATTTCTACCATCTTGGTTGTCCCAAACTGTTTTCTTACTTCTCAGTCCAGTAACCCCGAATGTTTCTGCTTGAATTCTGGTTGTTCAAGGGAAAATCCATGTCAGTGTGGAACCTGCTTGTTCGTGGCTGTTGTCCAGGCCTTGAAAGCTTTTTAGAAACTATTTTTTTTGGACTTGTAATTTTTTTTGAGGGAGGATTTGTCTGATACCCATTACTTGATCAACATAAGGTACTCTACAATTGTTAAAACTGCACCCTCCTCACCTGTGCACACAACCCTGAGACCATGCTGTAAACTAGTGGTTTTCAAACGTTCGACATTAAATCAAGAGACATACACATCACACACCTGAGACCACTCATTATCCAGTAATAGAGATAACATAATTTTATAAAAAATAACAGTATTTTCTAAAAATATCATAGTAAATAGAATAGCATTGCTTTACATTTAAGTAAATCTTTTTAACGTTTGACTCAATCTAAGGTATATTAATTCTTATCTACTTCTGCATTCAATATATTGTAATATCACATATCATGCAGCTTTTGAAAATTCTACTATATACTTATAAAAGAATGACAGTGGAAAAGACAAATAATGTCTTTGCATTATTACAAAATTCTCGGGACTTCTAGGGTTCCCCGCAAGCACACTTTGAGAACAACTACTCTAAGCCACTATTATCAATATTGTTCACATGGGCTATAAAACATAGTTTAAAAAAGAATTCTAGTATTTATTTATCGAATGCCAACTTTGTGTCTGCTTTGTGGTAGACTCTCTACTTAAATTTTCAGAACAATCCTTCATGGTAGGCATAATTACCTCCTGCCCAGCTCCACTCCCCACCCCTACCTTTCCGTTTCTCCACATTTTAGGGGAGATGTGTGAACTGAGACAGAGAGGCTCGATCATGTCTCCAAGGTCACACTCTAGTAGATAATGGTAGATAATTGGGGTGAATTCAAACTCAACTCTATCTAAGTTCAAAGCTCGAACTCTTTCCATCATCCCTGTCTCTCAAGATGTTTCCCCTCATTAAAAACGCTGTACGAAGGGGAATGGAGCGGCACCTGTTTCTTTGATCTCCTCCCTGAGTGATCTGTTTAAATGCAACATGCTATCATGGTTCTTTGTGTGGCCAGGAGCTAAACTGACCAAATCCCTTCCCTGGCCACTATCTGTGCAGGACACTCAAAGCTCCTGCATGGGTTTCACTGCCATTAATTCTGATAAAAAGTTCAGAACATGCTTCAGCATATTGCATCACACATTTTGGCATAAGGGCGATTATTCTATAATAAATGAAAGGATCACAGCCTCTCATGAAGAACAGGCAGCAATGGTAGATCAATTCCTTAAAAAGATTTTCTCTTTATTACTGTCAAGGGGTTAGATCTAGGATAGTGTAGCATACAGATAATAAAGGTGAAATACAGGATACTTTGCAGATAACTACTACCCACTTTCTTTTTCCTGACAGTTATGGAGGGAAAGGAAAACCACAGATGTCTGATAAGACCCAGAGACATCCTTTCATTATGTGTCTTAAGAGATAGGAACAAGTCAGGAAAAAATTAGGAGGATAAAGAAAAAAATCAAACACTCCAATGTTATATGGGTGGTTTCTGATTACTGCACATCTGTGGACAATATTTGAGATTTATTTCTTTTCTCTGGGGATTCCTTGCTGGGCTAAAGTTGATGTCTAGAGCTATATATAGCTTCTGTGAAAGGATCCCTTTGCAAATTAAATTCCACAGTTTTGTCTTCATTCATAATGCATACTTTATACATCTCTGCACATAACCATTGGAATTTAAACTAGAAAGTGACAAAATAGACCAGACTTGAGGTCTGAACAAAATTGGAACATTCGACTGCTCTGAAATCATCCCCAATCACTTTCCCTTTAACATTAGACTCATCTTTTCCTGTTGAAATGATTCTTTTTCTTTGATAATATTTTAGGATTATCAATAGTGAAGAATGAAAACAAAGATGCTATAGCACAGTTTCTCAAAATAATTCTCTATGCTAACATCTGTGTGAAAATAGGAAGACAATCACTATAAA
>NW_012150541.1:2625739-2669559 GCF_000956105.1 Propithecus coquereli | reverse complement strand
AAAAAAAAAAAAAAAAAAAAAAAAAAAAATTAAAAGAGAAAGTAAAAAGGAAAAAAAAACCAAATTACTCCCCACTTCTTCCCCACACTGTCCTAGCCTTGAGAACACAGTAAAAATCTTTTATCAGTGACCACAGTAATTGTCGGCATAGATTCAACTTTTCAACACAATTATTTTAAGGTCTAACCTTAAGCTTCCTGTAAATACAATTCTGGGTCTCAAAATTCTCCCAAGACCTTCACCCCCATTATGCAGGTGAACTAAGATGCTTCAGTATTGAGATCACTCACTCCGAACTGTGTCATGCCGAAATGTCCAGCTAGGATTCAAGCTGCTCATCCCTGATGAGCTGACCAACCCCTCAGTCAGTCTGGAGATTTGCAAATTGTCTAGATTCACTTTTAAGTTCGGGGAAAACCTTTTTTTTCTGTGTTTGTTTATAAATGATCAGTATACTGCTTGAAAGAAAGAGAAGTAGGATATAGATTACAAAGAAATCACGAAACAGAGGACATGAAAATATTTTAAAAATGTAAACATGACAAAGTAAACAGAGAAAAAAGGAAAACAATTATCCAAAAGCTCACCACCTTAATATTACCATTTGTAGCATTTTAATTTTCTCTTTCCGATCTTTTTTCCTTTGACTCTCTTTGCTTTTTAGAAAAATGGTCGTATGCATTTTGTGATATTATTTGTATCTTGTTTTTTTAAAATTTAATAACGTATAAGCATTCACAAAGTTTCTACGTAATCTTAACAATCCCTTTAGTGGATATACCACATCGATCATTCCTGCGTGACTGTAAATGCAGTTGTGTCTCCATTTGGGTACGTGCTTGTCTACAGAATCTCTTCATGCATACTGCTTTCCTGTTTTCTTTTATCCCAGCCTCACCCTTATTCCCCTTCCTGACACAGGGAATAATCCTAAAGCTTTTATAATAATGTGTTTGTTTTTGTTTGTGTGTGTTCCTGAAAAATGTGCATTCTTGTTTTGTGTGCACGCATTTTTATTTTGCATAAATGGTATTTACTTGTATATCGCATTCTGTTTCTTATTTTCTTCACTGAGCACCAAGGTTAAGATCCATCCACATAGCTAAAGGGAGACCTACGTCATTGCAGCTAACTGCAGTAAACATTCCACAACCTGCCACGTGAACTATCCACTTTCCCAGCGCTGAGATCCCCTTCCTGACACTACCTCCAACTACTCACTGCCACTAATAACCACATCCTTGTATCTGTCCCTTTCTGGAACATGCTTGTACACGTCTCTTTTTGGATCTGTCTGGGAATTTCTCGGGGATTTATATCCAGGGTGACATTGTGGGATCATAGAGCTCATATATTCTTATTTTGACTAAGAACGACCAAATTTTTCCCAGAAAGGCTGTGACTTTTTACATTCTCACCAGTGGTGCATGAAAATCGTGCATCTCCACATCCCTTCCAATGCTTGGAGTCAGCCCACTTTCTAATTTTTGCCTGTCTCATAGATGTAAAGTGATAGCTATCTAATTCCTGGTTTAATGTCAATCTCTGATTACTAATCAATTTGAGTGTCTTTTTATTTGCCTGTTAGCCTTTCGGGGTTCCTCTCCTATAAATTGCCTGGTAATAGCTTTCTCCCATTTTTCTAACAGGTCTGTCTTTTTCTTTTGATTTTCAGGACTTCCTTGAATATTCCAGATATATTCTGTTGCTTTTAGACACTGCAAATAACTTCTCCTATTCTACAATCTTTCTTTCATCTTTGTCCATAGAGTCTTTCGTGGACCAGAAATTCTCACTTTTGATATAATTAAATTTATCCATTTTATGCTTTATGATTTGTGCTACTGAAGTTTCGTTTAGAAACATTGTTTCCTTCTCAGAGGTCATAAATACACTGTCCTATGCTTTATCGTATTGGCTTTATAATTTCATATTTCACAATTCGGTTTTAATTTATGTGGAGTTTACTTTTGAATATGGTGATAGGTAGGAATCTGACTTTGTTTTCCCTACAACATATGTCTGGCTTAGCGTGTCTTTGAGATTCTTTCACTTATTGCATAAATCAGTAGTTAGTTCCCTTTTAGTACCAGAAAGTATTCCATTGTATAATTAAAACCATGGTTTGTTTATTGATTCACCTGTTGATGGACACTTACTTTTTTCCCCGGATCATTATAAATAAATCTGCTAAGAACATTTTTGCATAAATCTTTTTGTAGATACATGTTTCCTTTCTTCCTTCCATCCTTCCATCCTTCCTCACTCCTTCCCTCCCTCCCTCCCTCCTTTTTCTTTCTTTCTCTTTCTTTCTTTCTTTCTTTCTCTTTCTTTCTTAGTAAATCTCAAGGAACAAAATTACTGAGTCATAAGGCAGACATACATTGAATTTATAAGAAACTACCGATGTGTTTTCCAGAGCATTTACACCATATTACCCTTCCAGCTCCAATGGAGGAGAGTTCCAGTTGCTCCATATCCTTGTCAACATTTGGTGCTGTCAGTCTTTTCAATTTCAGCCAAACTGATGGGTGTGAGTAGTTTCTTGTTGTGGTTTTAATCTGTATTTCCCTCATAACTAATGATGTTAAACATTTTTTTATGTGATTATTGACCATTCATATACATTCTTTTGCAAAGTATCTTTTTATGCCCTTTGTCTCTTTTTAAAATTGGGTTGATTATTTAATATTGACTTGTAGGAATTAGTTGTACATTCTAGACTCAAGTCCTTTGCCAGATATTTGTATTGAGATTATTTTCTCCTAGGCTGTGGCTTGCCCTTTCTTTTTCTTGATGGTATCTTTTCATGAACAAAATTTAAAATTTTGACGAAGTGCAATTTATCAACTTTTCTCTGTCATGGTTAGAGTTTTTTGTGTCTCTGCTAAAAAATATTTGGGAAGGTATTCACCTGCATTTTTTTAAAATTAATTTTTGTATATGGTGAATGATAGGAGTGTGGTACATTTTTGTTTTCATATAGTTACCCATTTGTGCCAGCACCATTTGTTGGAGAGACTTTCCTTTTCTCATTGAATTGCTTTGCTGCCTTGCCAAAATCCTAGTAACCATAAACATATGTGTCTTTGGACTCAATCCTCTGTTTCATTCATCCATTTGTCTGTCCTTACACTAAAACCATGCTACTTTGTTTACTGTAACCTTTTACTAAGCCTTAAAGTAAGGAAGCATATGTCTTCCAACCTTGCTTTGGCTACTCTTGATTCTGTTCAATTCCATATAAATTTTAGAAATCAACTTGACAACTTGTACACACATATATGCATGTATGTATGCACCCATACATGTCAGCTAAGAGTCTCAATGTGATTCAGTCAAATCTGTAGATTAATTAAGAGCCTTAACAATCTCAAGTCTTCTAATCCATGAACATATTTGTCCATTTAAGTAGGTATTGTTAAGTTTCTCTCAGTAATATTTTATAGATTTTAGGATGTAAGTCTTGCTCATAATTTGTCATAGTTATCATTAAGAATTTCATGTTTTTTGGTGCTATTTTAAGAGATATTTAAAGTGTTTTACTTTACAATTATTCATTGTTGGCATGGAGAAATAAATTCAATTTTAAAAATCTTAACTGTGTATCTTGCAAGCTTGCTAAATTTGCTTATTAATTTTATAGTTTTTTGGGGAAGTTTCCTATATAGATGATCATGTTACTTGTGCATAAAGACAGTTTCTCTTTCCTTTCTGATTTATATGCCTGTTATGATAATAATTATTATTATTACTTTATTTCACTGGCTAAGACATTCAGTATAATGCTGAATAGAAGTGGTGAGAGTAGACAATGTTTAGTATTTCATCATTAAGTGTGAAATTAGCTGTAGGTTTTTTGTAGATGTCCTTTGTCAGATTGAGGAGATTCCCTTTAATTCATAGTTTGCTAAGACTTTACTTCCTGAATGGGTATGCAGTGTCCTTAAATGTTTTTTCTAAATCTATTGGAGTGATCATATGGTTTTCTTATTTATTTGGTTTGATATGGTGAATACTTTGGTTGATTTTTGAATGTTGTATCAACTTTGCATTCCTGGAATAAATCCTTTGTGATAATATATTATCCTTTTTATATATTACTGAGTTTAATTTACTAATATTTTGTTAAGAATTTTTGCATCTATATTAATAAGGGATATTATATTAATATCTTAGATTTTCATTATCATTCGGTTTAAAATATTTTCTAATTTCTTCTGCAATTATTCCTTTGTCCCATGGATTATTTAGAAGTGTACTGTTTAATTTCAAAATGTTTGAGCATTTTTAAAGATATCATGTGTATTAATTTCTAATGTAATTCTATAGTAGTCAAAGAACATACTGTGTATAATTTCAAATTTAGCAAGAATTGTTTTGGTGAATGTCCTATATCCACTTAAAAAGAATTTGTATTTTGCAGTTGTTGGGTGAAGTTTGTTATAAATACCCATTAACTTGTATTCATTGTTAGTGCTATTCTCTATTTGTCTGGTTTTGGTCTCCTAGTCCATCAGTTACTGAAAGTGAAGTGTTAAAATAACTCACTACACTTGGGTTTTTTTCCTACTTCTCCCCAAAGTTATTTTATTTTTCAGTGTGTTCTTGGGTTTTGTGGGGATTGGGTGCAAACACATTGAGAATTGTTATGTCTTCCTGATTAACGGACCCTTTTATCATTAAAAATCTTCTTCTTTATCTATTATAATATTCCTTGTTGTTAATTCTTTGTCTGATATTAATAGAGTCACACCAGTTGTTCTATAATTTATAATATATAGTTAAGAGCATGGTACATCTTTTTCTGTTTACTTTTTAAAAATTTAAACTTTTTAAATAAAAAAATTTTTATTGACACAATAATTGTACACGTTCGTGGGATACATAGTGATATTCTGATGCATACAATGTATAGTGATCAAAGCAGAGTAATTAGCATATCCATCACCTCAAACATCTATTATTTGTGTTGGGGACATTGAAATTCCTCTCTTCTAGCTATTTGAAAATATAAACCGTTGTTATTAATAGTCACCCTACAGTGCTATGGAACACTCAAACTTATTCCTCCTATCTAGATGTAATTTTGTAAAAATTATGGAATGCTTCACAAATTTGCACTCTATTTGTTAACTTTGAACCTACCAATGCCTTTACAGCTTTTATATTTAAAGTGAAGCTCTTATAAAGAGCAAATAGCTCAGTCTTGCTGGGTTTTTTAGTCCAGGGGAATTAGGCCAAGAAGAGTCAACTCAGAGTAGAGAATATATTACCCCAAGATGGGTTCGGGAAACTAGTAGGAAAGTGGGAATTGTTTTAGTAACTGAGAAGGTGTCTTGTTAATTTGCAATGAGGAAGATCTTAATCCAACTATCCAGATGGTCTGAATTTACTAAACTATTTCTTAACCTCTAGTATCATGTTTACTTGACAGTCCTGATCCAAGAATACCTTACAGGGTAGAAGTCACTTAATTTCAGGCTCTTGGGGTAAAAGTAAGTGAAAAAATAAAATCAGAAATATTTGATTGTTTCTCTTTACAACTCTGCTAGTCACTGAAGATGTGCTCACTGGATAATTAAGTACTCTGATGATAATCAGGGCTTAAGATGCTGAAACAGAAAGACAAGATTTCATTATTTTCCAATAACTTGTAGTCTTTGGGCTGTGGAGCTCCTAAGATCAATATTTTTATTTCTGTGAGGGCAGCATACATTCATTTTGTGACACCTCTAGCATTTCCAAAGAGGCCACTGTTTCACACAAATAGAGTCCTGCGCACTCTATTATAATGAATTCTCCTCCGAGAGGCATAAAGTTCTCAGAAAATTGCAGACTACTGTTTTATCCTGCATGATTTCCAGCAGTTTCAGTGAATATTTTTTTTTAAGAAAAAAAAAAAAAAACCAGCTTGACAACAGTTGTTTTTATCACCTCTGCCATAAAATAGTAAAGATCTGACGGCTCTTCAGGTAATCAATTTCTATGAACTACTAATTGTAAGACCAAGTAAGTCCCAAGCCTCAGGAACTCAACAGTTGTGTGTAAACTATAATTTGCATTAAAAATAGTCATCTCGTGGTGTAAATCCTGAGATCATACAACTGCAAACTTTTATACAAGAGATATGGTTGGTTAAGCATACAATGTGTATGCTACCCTATAAAGTACCTAATAGTACAACTAAGGTTAATCATAGAATTCTTATATACCAAAATTTTAAATTTCATTTCAGAATTTAGTTTCCAAGTTCTCAACTTAATGTGGAAATATGGTTTTTAAAATTCACAATTGTAGGCCAGATGCGGTGGCTCACGCCTGTAATCCTGGCACTCTGGGAGGCCGAGGTGAGCGGATCATTTGAGCTCAGGAGTTCGAGACCAGCCTGAGCAAGAGCGAGACCCTGTCTCTATTAAAAATAGAAGGAAATTGGCCAAACAACTAAAAATAGAAAAAATTAGCCGGGCATGGTGGCGCGTGTCTGTAGTCCCAGCTACCCGGGAGGCTGAGGCAGGAGGATGGCTTGAGCCCAGGAGTTTGAGGTTGCTGTGAGCTAGGCTGATGCCACAGCACTCTAGCCCAGGCAATAGAGTGAGACTCTGTCTCAAAAAAAAAAAAAAAAAAAAAAAAATTCACAATTGTAACATAGCGCAGACAGACCTTTTTGAAGGAGATTGCTAAATGATTAGAAGAACACTAATGTTAAATCTGGGCTTTAAGAAATATATTGGATCACAAATTAAAGTACTGCTTACAAAACTTTCCCTGAATTGTGCTACAGTTTTCTAAATGAAAAAGGTTCTCTGCCACACTGTATTTGAGATCTGAAGGAGGAAGATTTTGTTGTTGTCTTTCAACTATATATTTGCATGCCTCTGACTTTTATTCACTCTGCTGTCTGAATTTGAACATGAAAAGGTCATATTAATGTGCCACTTGCTAGAACAATGGCCGAAGTCCCTCTTGGTAGCTGAAAATCTAGATCATGAATCTTGATGGAGAAAGATGTCATTCCATAAATATGTAAGATGTCCTTAAACCGAGAGATCTATCATTTTGGCCTTATTTGTCACATACGGAGGAGCAGGGCCATTCTCCTGGGACCCTGGGGCTCCCAGCTGAAGTCCCCTTCCGCAAAGAAGACTTTCACAGGAAGCTGGCCTGAGGGATGTTTATTTCCTGGTTATGTTGCCAAAAGAATGTGCAGTAAAAGTGAAAGACAAAGAGGCATTATTTAAAATGTCGAAGGGAAGAATCCAAGCAATCAATACCGCCTACAACCCTAATCTCTTCGATGGGTTATGCCAAGAAATGCGAGTAGAAGATCGATTTTGATATGTTTTTCGTTTAGGAGCGAACCATACTTTAATTCTACTCTGTGGAATTTCATCTCTTGCTATTAGCTAGGAATACAAATCAGAGGTCAGAGTTGAAAACTTGGGCTTAGAATAATTTCTTCATTCATCCAGTGTAATGCCTGCCTCCCAAACATTTAAGCGTTTTGAGATAACGTGTACGAAATGTGCAGCATAAAATTTTAAAGCTCGCCTTCTATGAAAATGATTACACATAATACCAAATAACTACAATTTATGGTTCTCTGGGAAAACAGGAGGAATCAAATTATTGATGAAGTCAGATTTAACGTGGTTATCAATGAGCCGTAGGGGACTAACGGACAGGTAAAAATGCTACCCGTCAACACCAAGTAGATACTGTGACCTTAAGATTCTTTATATGCTGTGCACCTCCGGTAATCGAGCCCTCTAGACTCTACAGTCAAAAGGTCGTGAGAGTACACAGTGCCCATAACTTGGTTATATTTAAGGAAATGATACTCTTGGCCACCACTTGCGTTTGCTAATGTGTAGGGGAATATTTATCAGGGAGGCGAAATTAGGGTGGAAGGAATCTCCTGAAAAATTAAGTTGCAGAGGGAAAAAAACAAGTTGAAAAATTAAAAAAAAAAAGACAAAGGAGTCATCTATATTTTGAAGAAAGAGTGTATCGATTTTGCTTTTCATTAATAAATGTTGGATATAACAGTTGGAATTTAGACAAACTTTTAGCAACTGTTTTTTGTCTGTTAATTTCATAGTCTTCCAATTTTAAAGCAGGTGTGTTGGGGAGAGGCACTGACATTCTATAGTCTATGTTCCTCCCGGCAGGGGTTTCTTCTAGAACAGCCCTGACAAATGATTATCCAGATTGCACAGAACCTTCCGTGTGGTCCACACTCCTTTCCCTCGGGAGGCAGCCTGTGCAACAATTGCTGTTCAGCAAGTCTTCCTCATTTTAAATACCCCTCCCTGTGATGTGCATTCCTCAATGCCAACCATATCCTCTTTAATGACAAAGGGCAGGCTTTCATGGGACCACCCTTTAAACATGGGGGAGCGGTTCCGGATCCTTCGGAACTAAAGAGTTATTAGTTATTTCTTACCCTTCCTCTTAGAAAACACAGTAACGTGAGCAAAAATGCCTCCCAACTTTGCTTGGGCCATTGTTCCCTTGGAAAATCAGATGCAAGCCAGGGACCCTGTTCTCTTCCTGAAGAAAATGCACGTATGCGCATGCCCTTAACAATGGAGGATAATCTCAGGGGTGCAGGGCAGTAGGCTGAGAACCACTGGGTCTCCTGGGGGCATCAGAGGCAGCTGAGGAACACTGGGCTTGCAGAGGTAGGAGGGGAGTGGTCGGCTGGGGAAGCCTTCAGTGCAGTAAGGAATGGGGGCGCGGGGGGAAGGGGGGCACATTTGTTTTTGTTTTGATTTTTTCAGTGAAGGGATTGACACCATGGTGTTTTGTTTGAAAAACTAAATGTCAACAAATCCTGGTTAACTAGGGGCTGCAGGTTTGTTGAGGATTTTATTTTGCGGTCATGGGCACTTTGGTGCCTATTTTCCCCTGAAGTGGCAGCAGGGCCAGCGTCACACACTGACCTGGCGGGAGACCCTATGACTGGGCTCTCTCCCTTCTGCTGCGCACCCCAGGCTCCCCCTGTCGGCATCCTGGGGAGAGCTGTCAATCTCTCCTCGACACAGCGTCTTACACTTTAGAAGTAACCATCACGGTAACCAGGGAAGGAGCAATTTTATTCTCACTTTACCTAAATGAGGAAACCAAGACTCTGGACAGATAAGTGGCTTGCCCAGGGTCACAGGGACGGGTGTGTCTGTGTCCCAGCTGGCCGACTCCTGCCACCCCATGCAGCCACCCTCCGTCTACACGGAGAACCGTAATCTCCCTGGGACAGGTTGAGCAATGTCACGACTCTGGCCTTCCCAAACCCCCCTGTCTAAGGCGGCGTCTTTGCCCTGCAGGTGGGGTTTGAAGGCCTAGGAGCGAATCTTTTACTGGGAACCAGGGGTGACCAGAGGACAGGAACGGCCTCTGTGAGGGGACGTGATCACAAAAGGAGCTGACCCTGTCCCCAGGGGGAGGCGTTTGCTTGACTCAGCTTTGGGGAGAGCAAGTTGCCTTCCCTGAGAGTTTGTTCAGGGTCTGAGAATCTAAAGTCCTGGCACAGTGGTCTGGCCCCTGACACTGAAGAAATGGATTTCTTAAGAAACCACGTCTTGCCCAGGCCCCACCCGAGAACGCCGAGGACGCCGCCCACTGCAGAGAGCGCCGCGGAGAAGAGCCCACACCGGGGAAGCCCGAGGCTGGCGCCGGCTGCGCACGGCTCCTCTCTGCTCAGGGTGTCTGACGCGGTGTCCGCTCTACCCCAGGGGGCCTGCTCCACATGTGCGCCCCCACTTTCCTTTATGACCTGAGGACGCCTGGAGACACTTTCCTCTTCCTGTTCGGAGCTTCAGCCCTGAAGTTTATTCACAGCAAGCGGGGAGCCGGCCGCCAAGCCTTGCCCGCTGGCGAGGGGTCCCCTCCCTATGGGAGACAGAAGGCCACGGCCAACAGAGGCCTTTTATGCTGCCCAGACATTGACCGTGCAATGCCCCTGTGCACTTCCTTCTGGTCTCCAGACAGCTCGAGGCCACACGATCGGGGCCACGGGGCTGAGCACGATGAATGGGTTGGAGAAACAGAAACAACCAGGCCCGTTGGAGAGACTCTAGGGGACACCCCGTGTTGCCTTTTATGGGCTGGTCCTGGCCTCACCCCACATGCAGTGCACTCAGGACATTGCGGTGGGGTCACCAGCTGGAAAATGGGGCAAATTGTCTTTGCAAAATTTGTCTCAGAGCATTTGAGGAAAATCAATGAAAAACTAATATTTGAACATGTAGCCGTTCGCTTTTTTTGAGCGATTTATTGGTAGGAGCCCACTGAAGGGCATGGCCTATAGGGTACAGGTGGGTCCTAGGTGGGCCTGGGGGAGGATTCTGCTCACCCTCAGCACGTGGCCTCGCACATGTAGCACAGGAGGTGAGCGCTGCCACCGTCTGCCGTGCTCCCGCTCACGCCTCTCCTGCAGATGTCAGCTGAGGCTGGGACTCAGAACCAGTTCCAGGTGCAGGGCTCAGACTAGTGACTTCACATGGCAAAGCCAACTCTTCTGACTGGCCACGACTGGCCGTGCCTGGCACACTGCCCGGTCTCCGCATAGACCGGACTATTCCCCCCACTCCTGGGGCTCCGTGATGACCGGAGAGGTGGCTGAGTGTGACGTGTGAAGCTACTGAGATGACTTTAGGTGGCACAGAGATGGGCCATAGCTACTGACGACTTACACGGGGCAAAGTTATTTCCTTTCCAATCCCCTTCAAATCATTCTGACTTTAGCCAGGACCAAAGTCCCAGTTGGGTCTTAGCTTTTGACACCTTTGTAATGCCAACCTCGTCTCAGAGCCTTCGGCAGATGACAACATCATTCTAGCTGTTAATAAAACATTGTTTTGTGTCTGTTGTATTTGTTTTTATAGCTATTTTTTTCCTATTTGTGTCAAGTGATATTTATCTTCCATTTACTCGGCGACATGAAACTTTAAAATCAATGCATTGTTTTATACAAGGTAATCAATCAAAAGAAAAATATTAATTAATTGATTGGACAGGTGCTGCACGAAATTCTCAAAGGTTTGCAAAACAACGGTGCAAGACCAACGGTGCGGACTTGGCTTTGAACCCTGGCTCTGCCATTTCCTAATCATGTAGTCTTGTGCAGGCCACTTAATTATTGTTAATTACATGAGCTATGCGGGAGTTCTCTTTGACCTGGGAGATAATAGTCAATGATTATGTATTGTTACTGTTATAGAACCTTTGTGCTAGAAAGTACCGCATCTCAGTCATGCTTGCGATTTCCCTTGTTGCCATGACCACTATGGGTAGACGAGGGTGCAGAGAGCCGCCAGCACCCAGGCACTGGGGGATCGTGCCTGGCGAGCGGTTTTGGACAGAGATCCCAGGGCTAAGTCCAGGACAGGAACTTCTGAGCTATCATCACACCATTGGCTTCCTGATGGTGTCACAAAGACAGTTGGTTGTCTGTCAGCTGGGCCAGGGGCACAAGCTCCTGGTCTCCACCCCTACAGAAGGGCAGAGTTTCTGACAGCAGAGGATCCAGAGAGGGGTCTCAGGGAACCCAAGAGCTAGAGGCCCAGCCCTCTGTTGCAGATGCCAGCCACGGCTGGAGCAAGGCCCTGAGCCCCTTTCAGGATGTCGCCCTCCCTCCCTCCTTGGAGGATCTTTTGCTACGGGAATTAAACTCAGAGGAGGGGAACTGCTTCTCCCAGGCTCACACCCACGGCCCGGGGCAGCCATGTCTAAGGACTGGTCCTCGGGGAACCAAGGCCCAGCACCCTCATGCCAACTCGGGACACGCCTGCAGGGCCGTCTGTGGTGACGGCAGCTCTGTAGGTGACGTCCCCCTGCCCAGTCCTATTTCTTTATCCCCCAGGTGTGCGGCTGGGAGCTCTCCCCCATGACTTCTTGCATTCAAATCTCCCCCTCAGAGTCTGTTTCTGCAGAAAGCAACCTGTGACAAGAGGGGCCAGACTTGCTCAAGGCTACTCCTATGCTGCTTGCAGAATGGGCCCCTGGGCCTGGCCCCTTTGACAGCATCTTGTAGCCCTATGCTGCGTCTTAGGATGAAAAGCAGCGTGCTTTTCAGAGTCACCACTGTTAACCCTGTGTGTGTTCAAATTCCAGGTGGCCCAGTAACATTTCATACCTCATGGCAAAGGAGGGAAATAACCGAAGAAAACACAAACGCTCTGGGGAAAAAAAATCATACTTTCAAAGTGCAATCTCATGATTTCCTTATTTTAACATTTACTGTGTGCCAGGCACTGCTCTAGGCATAAAAGACAGAACAGTAAACAAAATGGACAAAACCCTAACCTCGCGAGGCTTGTCTTCTAATGCAAATAGTAAACAAGGTAGAGAAGTTACCTATTTAGGGAGGCAGGGAACGATGTGTGTGGGGGGTGGTGCAGTTATAGGCAGGAGTTGAGGCTGTGACATTTGAATAGACTCAAGGAGGGAGTAGGGGGAGGACGTTTCAGCAGAGAGGACGGCCCCTTCTTGCCTGGCCTCTCTGTAGCGTCACAGTGGGTGTGTACTTATTTCCTGCCAATGGAAGCTATTGGTCTTTAATTGAAGAAACCTTCGTCAGCTCCTGTGATTGTCACTACTGCTAAACCAATGAACAGGACATGGTCTGGGCTCTAAAGCTAAATGGCTCATGGGATATGCAGAAAACAGACAAGCAAGTCACCAAAATAATGACACACTGCAGAAGTGCCAGGGACGATGGAGGCAGGGGTGGGAGAGAATACCAGGGACGCTAGAACTTCCGAGAGGGTGGTCATGGAAGGCCCCTTTGAGGATGGGGCATTTAAACTCAGGAACAATGGCTAACACAGTGCATCTGTCAGGGGCTGGGGGCGTGAAGCAAGGGAGGGGAAAGTATTACAGACAGAAGGAACAATAAGTGCAAAGGCCCTGAGGTTGGAAGGAGGTCCCTGGAATCTAAACTAGAAGGGTTATTGTGGCTGGAGTGAGGAACACAGAACACACTAGACTCCTGGGTCCAAGGCAAAGACCACCTCTTTCGGCTATAAGAAATATACTTCATTCCTTGAATTGAAAGGACTGGTACAGTGGGTGACCTGACAGCCCCCAGCTAGGGGCCATGACTGACACTAATTTTGGGCCATGTCTCGGGGCCATGATTGATACTACTTTTCTCAATTATCCAACCATTGCTTTGGTTTGTTTTTCAAAACAGCTTTATTGAAGTATAATTGACATAAGCTACACACATTTAAAGCATATAATTTGATGATTTGGGGCATGTGTGTACACCCGTGAAACTATCAACCACAGTCAAGAAGATGAACAGAATCGTCTCCCCCGAAAGTTTTCTCGTGTCTCTCTGTAATCCCTTCCTTGCTGCCTTCGCTGTCCCAGGCAGATCTGCTTTCTGTCACGATACATGAGTGCACATCTCACAGGATTTTATGCAGACAGACGCGCACAGCATGTGCTCTCTTTCTGTCCTGCTTCTTGCACTCAGCGGAGTTATTCTGAGATTCATCTGTGTGGTTGTGTGTATTGAGGGTCCCCTTCATCACAGTGCTGAGTAGCAGGTAGTCCGTGCGTGGATATGCCGCTGCTGATGTCACCTGTTGACGGACATTTCTATTTTCTCCCTAGCTTTGGGCTAGTGCAAGCAAAGCTGCTGTGAACATTTGTGTACAGTCTTTGTGTGAACGTATGCTTTCATTTCTTGTGAGTAAATACTATAAATGTAATGGCTGGGTCATGCACCAAGTCTATGTTTAACTTTTTAAGAAACTGCCAAAATATTCAGAGGTAGTTGTATCATTTTATGTTTCCACTAATAGCATAGAAAGATTTATTCCAGTGTCTCCGAATCCTCCCCGGCATTTGGTATGGTCAGTCCCTTCCATTTTAGCCATTCTAGCGGGTGCCGCGTGATACCGCACTACGGTTTCAATTGACATTTTCCTAATAGCGTAACAACATGTGCGTCTTTGGCATCTGCACGTCTTCCTTGGTAAGGTCTTTGTGTACGTATTTTTCCCATTTTTAAATTGTGTTGTTTGTCCTCTTATTATTCAGTTATAAAAGTTCTTTACATATTCTAGATACAAGCCCTTTGTCAGGTAAATTTTTACAAATATTTTCTCAGCAGTCTGTGGCTTGCCTTTTCATTTTCAAAGTAGTGCCTTTTGAAGGGAAGAGTTTTACATTTTAATGAAGTCAATGCACTGACTTTTTATTTTGTAGCTTGTGCTTTTTAAAATTTACTTTTGTTACATTGAAGTCTTTGTCATACCCATGTTGTTAGGATGTTCACCTATGTTTTCTCTAGAAGTTTTATAATTTCCCCTCTTAGATTTAGGCCTATGATCTATTTCATGTCGATTCTTGTGTACAACGTGAGGTAAGGGTTGAGGGCTTTTTTTTTTTTTCCATATGGAAATACAATTGTTTAACACTTTTGTTGAAAAGATTATACTTTTCCCATTAAATTGCTTTGGCCTTTTAGCTGGAAAAAAATTGATCATCTACGTATGGGTTGATTTCCGGATTCTATTCTGTTCCGTGGATCTCTGTGTGTATGTTTGTGGCAACGCTACCTGTCTTTTTTTTTTTTTTTTGAGACAGAGTTTTACTGTGTTTGCCTGGGCAGAGTGCCCGTGGATCACCCTAAGCTCACAGCCACATCAAACTCCTGAGCTCAAGCGATCCTCCTGCCTTAGCCTCCCGAGTAGCTGGGACTACAGGCATGCACCACCATGCCTGGCTAATTTTTTATATATATATTTTTAGTTGTCCAGCTAATTTCTTTCTATATTTTCAGTAGAGACGGGGTCTCGCTCTTGCTCAGGCTGGTCTCGAACTCCTGAGCTCAAATGATCCGCCTGCCTTGGCCTCCCAGAGTGCTAGGATTACAGGCATGAGCCACCACGCCCGGCCACTACCTGTCTTGATTATGTAGCTTTTCAATAAATTTTGTAATCAGATAGTGTAGGTCCTCCAACTTTGTCCTTCTTTTTCAAAGTTGTTTTGGATATTGTAGGTCCTTCGCACTTCCATATAAATTTTAGAGTCAGCTTTTCACTTTCAACTTGCCTTCCTGAACGATGCCGGGTCCAGGCAGGTTCGGTTCACCTGGACACCTCAGAAAGGTAGTAGGTGCAGCCCCCTACTGTGTAAAACAACAGGTGATGCGAGATGTCTCGTGTCTCTGTCTCTCTTTCCCTGTACCTCTTACCCCTAACTTGTGTAATTATTCAAGGAATACTTGTGGCAATTAAAGTTCTCATTATATAATCATAGTCCATGTCAAGCATATCTTCATGGTTGAATCCTCCTCTCATCTAGATAGCAGCAATCAGGATTTGCACTACAGATGAAGACTGTGGAACACTTATTTTAACGGGCTAGAAGATTTCCTGGCATGTTTTGAGTAAGTTGTGCTACAATCATGCAGAACTGGATTAATGTCTGTTTTATAAATAAGACCCAAAGGGTAATCACTTCGTCTGCAAAGTGTAACAGCAGTGTCACCCGATTACATCTCCGTCTGCTGTGTGAGGAAGCATTCTTGGCCTTACTGTTTTAGTTTTCCCCCTGAAGTATTAAAAAAAGGACTTCACGTGACTGGGTCCAAGAAAGCTTCGTGTCATGGCCTAGAGCTGACAAACACAGAATCCAGCCCCACTAGGACACAGAGGGACTAGGGGCAGAGGTGTGAGGTGCCCAGGGGATGAAATTTAATAGCCAGTACGTGGCCCTAAATGTGAGTGTCACCTAAGTTTTGTATCCCAGGTACCATACACTCTTTTCTCCTGGCCCTGCTGGGACTGCTGGCGGTGGAATGTTCAAAAAACTGCAGGGTACCTTAGTCCTCAAGGACTCTCATGTTCAGCCTAGTGTCGTGCATTCCCCAAATTCTTTTAAATTGACTTAAAAAATTATCTTGGCTTTCCTATGCTACTCTCATCCTCTAATCAAACCAAAACAATAATCATTTTAAAAATCCTCATTTCCTGAATCAAGTTCGCTTAGTAAGTTTTAATTAATTGGATTTTTCATAAATCAAACTTTTTTGGGGGGAGGTACCTACTCTATGCCAGGCCCTGGGCCGTGACAGGAGAGCGTGGCCTTACAGGGAGAAGGACAAGCCCAGAAATCATTAAAGGGTGAGTGGAGCTAGAAGATGCTGAAAGGGCAGAGAGAGACCCCTCTGAGCTGCAGGGAGGGCTTCAAGGAAGAGGAGGCATTTGAGCTGCGCCTGAAGGTCATGAGCCCTAAATTTTTATCAACCTGTTATGGCAACAATGACAACACCACCACATCTCAGGGGGCACTTTATGGGAGCCAGGCACTGGCTGGGCATGTACCCCCAAGACAATCCAGTGTGTGTATATTGTATATACACAGTCTATGGATATTACCCCACTTCACCGATAAGAAAACCAAGGCTCAGAGAGGCTACGTAACTTTGCTGAGGTCTTGCAGCTAGGAAGTTGAAGAGCCAAGATCTGAACCCAGGCAGTCTCATTTCACAGCCCAAACATTAGCAGAGAAAAATCTTTCTGTATGTCAAACGGACTCACGGTAAATGTTGAGTAGAAATATTTCAGAACCTTCAGGACAGGCTCTTTTTATTTAGAATGTTTCCATATAATTACGTTTAAGTGTGTTGAAGAGGCAAAGCCCAGTGCGTGCGCCCGTCGGAAAGCGCGTGCGCTGACGTCGGCGCAGCCTCTGCCGCGCACAGGCGCTCGGCGGGCACCGGCGCAGGGCCCTTTGCCCCGACATGCATTCAGGAAGCTAAATAAGACCTCGCTAGCTACAGTAACACCCGTCAGTTATCTGTGCTGTGCCGTAAACAATGAAATTCTTATTATGTACTCAGAATCCACAAAGCCATTGCCATGGAAACTCTGTTTTCAAGTCATATCTTTAATGAATAGGTAATGAAAGAAATGCTGCATTTACAACTTCATTACTAGTTTTTTAAAAGAGAAGAGCGCACACACACACACACACACACACACACACACACACACACACACCCTTAGCCGTAATTTTGAATTATGGTCCGTTGTCATGTTCCGGAACACGGTGACCAGCACAGAGAAATTGTCAAGGCTGTCATTTTGGATCGAATGAATGGAGGGAAGACAAAAAATACTGCCCAAACCCTACCCACCATGCCAACAAGGTAGGGTGCTGGTTTCACTCTTTGTCTCATTAGGATTTTAATAATTTTGGCTCAAAAAACTCCCCACCCTTAAAAACAAGCAAGCACGGTCAGCAGTGGAGGGGGGAATTTAAAACGAACTGTTTCTTACGTTACATCCACCTTACATGTATCGAAACATTACTATGTGCCCCATGAACACATGTAATAATCATTTGTCAATTAAAATTTTTTTTTTAAATCTAAAAAAAAGAGGGAAAAAAGCAACAAAGAATGAACTGCTTGCTCCTTAGGCACTCCTGGCTGACCTGCCTCGGGTTTGTTTTTTGTTTTTGTTTTTGTTTTGAGAGGGTATGTTAAAAACAGTTGTTTTCTTCAAGACTTTCTGATCACAGAAGGTTGGCAAGACAGGAAGCTGATTTGCTGTTGAAGGGTTGCTTTAATGTAACATAAAAGATCATCTAATCAAACATCTAATCGCTGAGGGGCATCAATTTTTGTGACATCAGGGCAAGCATCTTAAAAAGGACTTTGACAAGAATTATTAACAAAGAACTACGTAGGCTCCATCCTGACTGTCTGATCAAACGTGTGCCCAGGTCTGAAGGGACGGCAGGAGAGCCACAGCACCATGGGGAAGCAGGAATGGGCTTTGATGCTGTCCCAACACACATGTGCACATGCATGCATACTCACATGCACACACGTGTGTGCACAGCACCACCACCTTCTGGAACATTCCCCTGTGGACAGATGTGCTGTCCACTGCCCGCACCCCTCTCCACCCCATGCCATTGATGGAATGTATGTGGGGGGTAAAAAAAATCTCAGCTGCAGTTCAAGCTGCACAGAAAAAAATGTAAACCCTATTCCCCTTCTGTCAGTCCATTCTGTCTCCCCACCTTTGCTCCCATCAAGCTCCTGGTTGCTTGGGAAACGTTACGTGTTTTCCTGTGAGGTTGTTTGTCATCGCGCCACTGAGAAGTGAAATCCAGGTTGTGGGGCAGCAGATCCTACTCACCAGACCCCAGCATTTGGGGTTTGTGATAATCTCAGCAGTGATCAGGCTCGCCTGGGTCCGTTCCTAGAGAGGGTGTGCTAACAAATTCACAGGGAGAGAAAGATTTCAGAGGAGATATGCAGATAACTTTCTAGTGCCCTTGGACAAAAAGGCCTGTTTGTCTGTAAAACATATCTATTCATTAAAGCTCTTCCTCCAAGAGCTTTGGACAGGGGCTGTTTTTCACTGTAGCTCTAAGTACTTGAAAGTAATAAAGCTGCATTTCCTTAATCACACGCTATAGGTGAGAGGCATCATGCTTAATGGAGAAGTACACGTCTGGGCTTCCTTACTAACTTGCCGTGTGGCTGGGAAATCCACTTCTCTGGGTGTGGCTTCCTTGTCTATGCATTGAGTGGGTAGGACAAGATGATTTCTGAGATTCCAGCTTTACTATTTTCTGCTTTTACTGAAACACAGCCAGAGCCCCACCCCATCAGGCTGAAGCGCAGAGTGGCGTTGGAGAAGCAGCCGACTCAAGTCAATGCTGCCGTTGGGACTGTCCTCCAGGCTCCTGGCTGGACTCGGGCCCCGTTTGTTACCTCTGTCCGCAGCATCCTTGGATGTCTCAAGGCTCATCTCTCCGGAGGGCGGCTTGTGGTCAAACCTCCACAAAGCCTCCCTGGAGGAGGTCGGCCTGCGTCTTTGAGGCGCCTTTGACGTGAGCCTGTGCGAGCTACACGGCCGGTGTTTTACGTCGGCCTCCGTCTCACGTTCTCTGCAGATCCGGAGCCCGCTGCCTGATGTGGCAACAAACACGGAAATGTAACCGGGCACCGATTGTGCGGGGAGGGGCGAAGGACAGGGCAGTGGGCTCCGAGTCAGACCTGCTGGATCTGGGGTCAGCTGTGTGATCCTGGGCAGGCCACGCGGGCCTCCGTCTGCAAGTGAGAACACGAATGCCCAGCCCGACTATCTCACCGAGGGGGGCTGAGGACCACCCAAGATATGAGGTGAACTGATTTATGAACTACAACACGCAGCGCAAAAGAGGGAGCTCATGCTTGCAGGAAACCAGAGCAGACACGATCACCCCCTCTAGGGACTTGACAGTCTTCCCGGGGTCTGGGACGTAAGCCCCCCGCCGACCCCGTCGGACCCTCGGCACACGCAGCATGCGAGTCAGGCCGCGGTCGTGCCCTGCCACGCTCCCGCACACGCCCTCCTTACAGGGTGGCCTTCGCCTTCTCTCGTGGCAGAAGCCACTCGCACTTCTCCTCATTCCTGCCCACAGCAGCTTCCGCAGTGTTGGGGACAGAGGACTCTATAAAACCGTGCACATGTTAGCGTCACTTAATAATGAACAATCGTAGAACCTACGTAAAATACAAAGTGGTTTTTCCCTAAAGGACAAAAAGTCCTTTGTACTAATATTTTTATTTCTGGAACTCAATTCTAAGGACACAATCTAAAATACATAAAACGTTTTATATGCAAAGATGTCCACTGCAGAGTTATCTTTAATAGGGAATTTTTAACTTAAATGTCCAAAATAGAAAAAGGGGTTAAATAAATTTTAGCATCTTAACTATGTAGACTGTTTCTGTCTGTTTCAGCTGCTGTAACAAAGCACCATAAATTGGACGGCATATAGACAACAGAAATGTATTTCTCACAGTTCCGGAGGCTGGAAGTCAGAGATCAGGGCGTCTGTCAGCTTGGCCAGGATCCGTGAGGGTTTTCTTCAGGGTTGCAGACTGCTGACTTCTCACTGTGTTCTCACATGATGGAAAGCGGGCGGGAGAGCTCTCTGGACTCTGGGATGGCCTTTGTATTAATAAGCTGTTGGGGGAGAAGAGGGAGACACAGATGATTCAGGAAGAGGAGCAGGAACAAGTTTCTGAGAAGGCCAGAGAGGACAGAATCAATCCGGAGAACAATGGCGTGATGCTCTTTCCACAGGGCCAGGTCCTCCCTCCACAGGCCACGCGAGGACACCGAAGGCGTGGGGCAGGAGCCGCTGGGCTGGTGGCATTGGTCATGGGATGATGAGGGCGTTCCTCAGATTGCTTCTGTTTTCCTGCTGAAGTACGGGTACCAGGTGAGATGGGAGAACTCAGGTGGGCACAGGTACGTGAGGGTGAGAGGAGTTATGAAGTAGGGGAGTGTTGGGTGCCCATTAAGATTGGTAGCTGGGGCTGGGCGCAGGGGCTCACACCTGTAATTCTAGCAGACTGGGATCCTCCCCCCAAGGTGGGAGGATCGCTTGAGCTCAGGAGTTCCAGACCAGCCTGAATAAGAGTGAGACCCCCGTCTCTACTAAAAATAGAAAAAATTAGCCGGCCATGGTGGCGCATACCTGTAGTCCCAGCTACTTGGGAGGCTGAGGCAGGAGGATGGCTTGAGCCCAGGAGTTTGAGGTTGCTGTGAGCTAGGCTGACGCCATGGCACTCTAGCCCAGGCAACAGAGTAAGACTCTGTCTCAAAAAAAAAAAAAAAAAGATTCGTGGCTGGGAGTTTAAATTCCTCTTCCCCCAGCATGGAGTGAGCTTCTCTCTAGCAGTGTCAGCTGCTCAGGCGGGCACAGCAGTGGGTGATGACCATACAGCACGGCCACATACCTGTACATACAAAGCTGAAACTAAAAGGTGGTGGGGAGATACGCCAAAGTGCTCACGGTGGGTGTCCGAGGTGGCCAGACCATGGGTGAAACATTTTTCTCTCCTTTCAATTTTATATATCTTCCAAATTTCCATATTGAGCTTTTATAATAGTGGAAAAATTAATTATAGCTTTTTAAAAGAAAAAATATGGAAGCAAAGGCGAGGGTAGTCACAACTCTCTCTCTATATCAGTTATTTTTATCTGCCAGGGTTTCTCAGTGACACTCCAGCAAAATATTCAAATAAGCTGGAGAGCATTTCCAATTAGCTTTTTAAAAATAATCTTTTTATTTTGGATAATTTGAGATTAAAAGAAAAGTCACAAAGCCAGTCCAGAGACTTTCCATATACCGTTCACCCAAGTTCCCCTATTGTCAACATCTTACAGCAACATGTGACGTGAGTCCAAGTTAATAAACTATCACTGGCACGTTACTATTAACCAAGTCACGCACTTTAATTGGATTTTGCCAGTTTTTCCACTGATATCTTTTTTGCTTCCAGGATCCAATCTGATATACCACATTACACTTAGCCAATTAGTTCTAGAAGATTCCTTGCCCATATGCAAGAATTGTTGATTTTATCTACCTCATGGGGTCATCGTGAGAACGAATTGAAATAATCTGTGGGGAAAAGCTTTATAAACTGTAAAGTGCTATACGATATTGGATGCTGTTGATGATGATGATGATGATGATACAATCTCCACAGCTAGACCCACGGGCTGAAGTGGAAGGAAAAACTGCTAAGAGAAACTTGCACTTCTATGTCATCTCGTGCTTCTTTAAGTTAAGCTTGAAAGTCTCGTCTGCTAATAAAAATCTATCATTTATTGAGTGTTTATGGGTCAGGCACTGTGTTAGGTGGGTACACCTGCATTACTTTCCTGGTGCTGCTGCACCAAAACGTCATGAGCTGGATGGCTTAAAACAACAGAAATGTACTGTCTCACAGTTCTGGAAGCTAGAAGTACGAAATCAAGGTGTCAGCAGGGTTGGATCCTGTCTGGAGGCTGAGAGAGGATCGTCCATGCCTCTCTCCTGGCTTCCGGGGTTGCCAGTGATTCTTGGCATCCTATGGATTGCAGAGGCTTCTCTCCAGTCTGTGCCTCGGTCATCACGTGCTGTTCTCCCTGTGTGTGTGTCTCTGTCTCTGTGTCCAAATCCCCACTTCTCATAAGGGCACTTAGGCACACGCTAATCCAGTGTGACCTCCTCCTGGCTTGATCACATCTGCGAAGACCCCATTTCCAAATAAGGTCCCATGTGCAGGTTCCGGGTGGATATGAATTTGGGGGTCGCAGGGGTACTATTCAACACAGTGTGGTTCTCCAATTTATTAGTTCATTTGCTGCAACTCATCAACCTGATGAGGCAGATACTTTTATTAATCCCATTTTGCAGACAGAAAACCTTAGAGGCTTAGAAAAGTAAATAACTTGCCCAAAGCCCAGTAGCTTTCAATGGCCGTACTCCAACCCTGGCCTCTCAAAGTCAATATTCCTCACCACTCTGCCAGCGTTTCTCAAACTGGGATTAAGGACACATTCTTGGGACTCCTCCAAGTCTCAATAATAGTTTAACATTTTTGTTCTTTTATTCTAACAGTACTCTTCTAAAAATCAGTGTCAGCACATTGCGGAAACTTGCCGTGTGACCAGATATTGCGCTGTGACCCGGTCTCCGTCCCTGCAATGGGGCTGGAAGCACAAGCAAAGAACAGGGCAGCTTCTCCGTGAAGAGCACATCTCACGAGAAAGCCCAAATGACGTGAGACACGCGGGAGCAGAAACCCGCGGAAGTCCAGGGACCTGAACCAGACGGTCAGCGTGAGGGTCGCATTACGAGAGGCCATTTAGTTCTGGCATAACATCATCTGTCACGTGAAATTCATGCTTTTAATTGGCCTTTTATAGGTTTTACGGCTTTGTTTGTATTTAATCTTTAAATTGGCTTTGGTTTTTTATGGATGTATAAGCACTATAAACGTAAGGAGGTTATACCTAATTTATAGTTTGCACATATTTGAGTAACAGCACCATAAAAAGAATTAAGCTCAGTATGTCGTGAGGATTTGTTCTGGTTGGAGAAAACCACCCCCTGCTCTCTCGCCCTCGGACTTTGCTCTGGCCCGCAGCCAGCAGAACGGGGTGTGCTGTCACCCTGCTGGAGGGGAGGACACCCAGTCTCGGAAAAGGCAAGTAACTTCCCAAGTGGTGTCACAGAGGTTCGTGGAAGAGCTCAGAAGACCCACCAATCGGTCAGGACTCCAGGCTGGAAGAAACAATTCAAAGTGGCCTAAAACTTAAAGGGACTTTACGGGTGTGTTTTACTAAACAGGTCAGGGATTAAACTTATTTTAGGTTGGTTCTGATCTGGGATCCAAATATGTGACCAAGACCTGGTTTATCTCTTCCTCTTACGCTCCCTCCATAGCCCACGGGTGACAACTCTCAGGTTAGCTCCTCCCCAAGCAGCTTCCCCAGCAGCTCCCAGGACTTTGTGCTTCTACGTTCAAGTTCGGCCTAGAGGAAGCCCAGGAGTGCCCTATCCGCTTCAGCTGGGCCACACTCCCGTCCCCAAAGCATCCCTGGACCTAGTGAAGAGGTGAGCTAGTCGGCTTACGTCTAGGTCATGAGCTCACCCAGAGCGAGGGGCTGCAGCCAGCCGTGCATGGACTGGGCATGGCAGGGGTGGCATCGCCAGGAAGACACTGAATGAGGTTCCTGGGACCAGTGCAAATGGACGATGGACACAAAAATAATAGTTGGCTAGGAGACAAAACACATGGTCCCATGGCAAGCTCTTACCTGAGTTTTCATCCCAACTCGACCTTGCTGAGTGACCTTGAGCAAGTTGCTTAACCTCTCCGTACCTCATGTCCTCAGCTGTCGTGTGGAGATCATGATAATACTATCATAGGGGTTTGGGGGGTAAAAATTAAATGAGATACAGTGATTATCCCAGCATCCGAGACATAGAAGTCCTTGCCAAATGCCAGCTATTACGAATAGTCATTTCTAACTTGATCCCCAAATAGAGGCAAATAACAAAGAAACGACGTCCAGGGTGGGGCTGATGAGGACGGTTCCAAGCTCTTGCTTGGGATCAATACCCCTGGCTCATCCCTCAGGCACAAATCCTCTTAAAATGAGGTTGGCGGTGAGTTTCCTTAAGGGGGAAAAAGTTTAGCTTCACGGATGTCCAGTGTCAACGAGACGATGTGAGCACCTGTGCGTCTGTACGTGTGAGTGTGTACATGAGGGGGACATGTATGCACATGTGTGGAACGTGTGTGAGTGTGTGCATGTCTGCATGTGTGGGGGGCATGTGTGCATGTGTGTGCACGTGTGTGTGACTTGAGTTCCTCAGACCAAGCTCAGTTTGGGACCATGCAGGTGAGAGGACACAGCAGGCCAGTGTGGCCCGTGGGGACAAGGGCCTGTGAACCTTGAAACCTGCCAGAGGCCACAGCATGGCTGGCGCCCCCGAGCCTTGCCTTCCCGGTCCCGGTGAGGCTGTGGCCCTGCTGCTGCCGACTGACCGGGAGACCCCAGGTGTACCCCGTCCCCGGCGTCCAGCTGCATGGAGAGAATGAGTCATTTCTCTCAGCGCGTGGTGAAACCCTGAGCGCACGGAGGCAGGGGAGTAGCAGGAATTCCTCTATTTTCCCTGAAACTCCGGCAGGACACAGCCGTGCCGTGCAGGGAATGAGGCAGAAGAAAAAGGCCAAAGAACAAAAACAGGCAAATGAATAAACAAACAAACACCCTGCCATGCGTGCTGCACCTGCTCCCGCTCCACGGAGCTGCCTTGCTCCTCACCAAGGTCTGAATTCTCGGCCAATTTCTTGGAGCCCACACGAGGGGAGTGTCTGTGTCTCCGTGTGTGTGTTTCTGTGTGTGTCTGTGTGTGCGTCTGTGTGTGTATGTGTGTCTATGTGTGTGTGTCTGTGTGTGCGTCTGTGTGTGTATGTGTGTCTATGTGTGTGTCTGTGTGTGTATGTGTGTCTATGTGTGTGTGTCTGTGTGTGCATCTGTGTGTGTATGTGTGTCTCTGTGTCAGTGTGTGTCTGTGTGTGTCTATGTGTGTGTGTCTGTGTGTGTGTCTGTGTGTGTATGTGTGTCTATGTGTGTGTGTGTGTGTGTATGTGTGTGTCTGTGTGTGTGTCTGTGTGTGTATGTGTGTCTATGTGTGTGTGTCTGTGTGTGTGTGTGTCTGTGTGTGTCTGTGTGTGTGTCTGTGTGTGTGTGTGTCCATGTGTGTGTGTCTGTGTGTGTGTGTCTGTGTGTGTGTGTGTCTGTGTGTCTGTGTGTCTATGTGTGTGTGTCTGTGTGTGTGTTTGTGTGTGATTCCTTTGGGTGCCCAGCCAGGATCTTTCCTGTCTTCCCTGTCTGGTGCTACAACAACAGGCCACCCTCCGGTGGGTGCCGGTAGCAGTGACGGCTGTACCTGTGGCACAATATTCCTTAGGACGGGGACGGAGAACACCACGCAACATCGCAACATCGTGTGTCTGCAAAGGGGAGCAGACTCCACAAACGCTCTGTTCTAACTCCCTCCGGTGGATCAGAAATCCACCAAGGTGATTTAGATGCCACAAACATTCTTTTAAAAGTTTTGGCTTTCTAGACAAGGATCTAGTTCAAGCCTGTGTTGAAATTTTAACTAAAAATCACAGACAGGAAATGCGGGAGTGAATCAGTGAGGGTGCCACTCGGGCGAGTCCCCTAACATGGCAGAGTCCCTCAGACGGGCATCTGAGGATTTGCGGCATGAAGGGCTGACAATTGTCTTTGAAGATGAAGCTGCGAAGAAGAAACGTGTAGCGACGCTTCTCAGAACCGTCTGATTCGTAACCACGGAAACGGAAGGATACAGTCAATGACGGGCACCAACACTCACGCACAGGGATGTTTCCACTGTGTGCTCATAGTGTCAAAAATTAGGGAACGATGGAACTTCCTAAAGTAGAGAAATGGTTTAATCACGTCCCTTTCACACCGTGGACTTTAAGCTGTTATTGAGAATCAAAACCCTCAGCCTGCCTATCAGAGAGAGGCTCTGCCATTTTAAAAGAAAAGCAATGTCCCCACATGAACAGCACCCTCACCGATTTGTTCCCCACAGTTCCTCTTTATGGCTTTTAATTAAATTTTCAAAAATATTTAATAAAAGACAAATATCTGTCACTCAGTGCTCAGCTTTAAAAGCGGAGTTCAAAACTCTGTATATTGCACAATCCCACTGTTGTGTTAAAAATGCAAAGAGAAGGCCAGGTGCGGTGGCTCCCGCCTGTAGTCCCAGCTACTTGGGAGGCTGAGGCAGGAGGATCGCTGGAGCCCTGCAGTCAGCTGTGATGATGCCACTGCACTCTATCCAGGGTGACAAAGTCAGATTCTGTCTAAAAAAAAAAAAAAATCAAGGCAGAACAGGCTAGCGAAAAGGAAATCATGTAAATCTTTTAAAATAAAAATAAAATGAAATAAAAAAGAATGCAAAGAGAAAAGACTAAAAGGAAATCCATATGGTAACCACAACAGTGATGTCTTTCCCACTAGGCGGTGAGGTTGGCGGGTGTGTTTTACTTTCTTCTTTATATTTTCTTTACTTTATAAACCTCTTGCAGATAAATGTATATCCCATTTGCACTCAGAAAGCAATTTTAAAGACATTTAGAATAATAGGCTTCGAGGCTATAGTACATATTGTCAGTAGATTAAAAGCCTGGACAGTTATCTTAAAGCTCTCACTGAGTTGCAGGAGAATAAAAAGATCAGCCCTTCCCTGTACGAAACGTCTTTCCTTCACGCTACCTCTCCCTGATAGCTCCAAACTCTTGCCTGCCTTCCTTCTTTCTCACCTATCCTTCTGGAGTTTTCTACCTGCACCCCTTCCCTGGGCCTCCACGCCACTCCCCAGCCCCACGGCGTTGCTCACGTGTAGCCCACTGAAGGCCTCCTGGGATCTGAATCCAGCAGCCACACTAATCCCATCTGGCTCCCTCCCCTCAGGTTACCGTGACAGGACACACAGACTGACTGCAACAACAGACATATTCTCACAGTCCTGGAGGCTGGAAGTCCAAGATCAAGGTGCTGGCATCGTTGGCTTCTGGTGAAGCCCGTCTTCCCGGCTTGCAGACAGCCGCGTCCTTGCTGTGTCCCCGCGCGGCCTCTCCTCTGTGTGTGCACACTCCTGGTGTCTCTTCCTCTGCTCATGAGGACACTAGTCTTCCTGGCTTAGGGCCCATGCCTAGGACCCCATTTAACCTTAGAGGCCCTATCTCCAAACACAGTCACATTGGGGGCTGGGGCTTCGGCATATAGGTCTGGGGGACACAATTCCGTCCATAACACCCTCCTGCCCATACTGACAACTCAGCGTCCACCAGCCCCCACGCAGCTGCCGGGCACCGCGCTGCTCCGTTCCGTGCCTGCCCCTGCGGTATTTCCTCTGTAGCTCACTCACTGGCTCACCTTTTCAACTTGCTTCTCAAATGTCCAGGCTCCCAGGGCCCTCCTTCTCTACCTGTTGTCTTATCCTGAGTGATGATCTCACCGATCTCCGGGGACCTGTGTGCTGGTGGCACCCAAATCTCCACCTCTCCCCCGCCACTCCCGTCCCCAGCTCCAGCCCCACACTCCTCGTTGCTACACCACTCATTCTTAACTGCGGCAATTCCGCCTCCCAGGGGACATTTGGCAGTGTCTGGAGATGCTTGTGGCTGTCACAACAGGGGTCGGGCGTGCTACTGGCATCTCGTGGCTGTGCTAGACATCCTGCAGTGCACAGGACAGCCCCACAATGAACAGTCACCCAGCCCCAAAAGTCAAAGTGCCAAGGTTGAGGAGCCCTGGCTGTCTCTTGGCTGGCAGTGTCCCCGTCTCCTCTGCCTCCCAAGCAAGACCTGCTCACGTTGCGCCCCTCACGCCCGGGGCATTCAGACAGACCCACGCCCTCTTCAGCCCCACGGCCGCAGCTGAGGCCGTCTTTGGATCTTCCTCCTGACCACATGCCACATGGCGGTCACAGCCGTCTCCCTGTGATGTACATCTAACCAACGTGCTCCTCCCACTTTAGACGCCTGTGGGCTTCAGGACACGGTTTCTGCCCACGTCCTTCACGCAGCCTGGGCTCCTGGAGCCACGAGCCTCTCGTCACGCCCTGGCCGTGCCAAGCGGTGTGTGACTCTGCCTCTAGGCACACAGAGTGCCCTCCTCTGCCACCCTCTCACCTGACAAGGTCCAACTCATCTCAAAGGCCCAGTTTGATCACCACTTCCTCAGTGGAGCCTTCCTCACCTGACCCAGACAGGCATTCAGTCCATCTTCGTAACTGTCACAGCCCTACTGCTCCTCCCTGTCACAGGTGTGAGCCTGGGTTGTCCCCCTCCCCGGGAAGGCAGAGACCACTGTCCAAAGACTCAGAAGTCCGGCAGTGGCGTTCAGCGTGTAACAGACACTCAAAGAAGGTGTGTTGGAGAAACGTGTGACCCGGTGCCCAGGCCGTGTGTGGGTTCACGGACTCACGCAGAGCCCAAATATCCGGGGGAAGTGGGTGACCCCTCTGGGGAGAAGTGCGTGGGTAGCCAGACACACCTGGATGTCAAGTCGCAAGAAAACACTGGTGAGCTCGGCAAACTCTCTGGGCTCAGGGCTCCTTCCTTTCCATTGTTTTTCTTCTTCCGAAAGAACTTTTTTTTAAAATTTGAAAAATACATAAAAACATGCACCAAAAAGAAAAGAAAAACCCACATTTCCACACTTAGTATATAAAGTAAAAAGTGAACATTTTTGCCATTTCAGTGGCTTTAATTTCATACCTGAGAGAGAACCACGAGTATCAATTTGGAGCATATCCTTCAGGTATTTTTCTGAAAGGATATGAGTATATGGCACATATACTTGAGAAAAAGGTAAAATATAAATAAAATAGGATTATGCTATTTACATTGTTCTGCAAATAGCTTTTGTCCCTTAAAAATATATCATTTTCCCAGTCACTACGTATAGCTCTTCCTCAGCCTTTTTGACAGTTGCATAATATTTCATTACATGAATGTCCTATTATGCTCTTGCAATACTACAAACTTTTGCAATGTAAAGTAACAGGTTTACAACTAGGTACTAATCAGTTATTTTGAAGAAACTATACCCCAATAAAAAGCTAGACTATTGGCTAAGTCAAAAAAAGTGCGAAAATCATTGTCACTTTCAATAGCTGCTCTGCAATTGAAAATAAAATCTTCTCTCCTCCCCTTTTTAAGCCCACATGCTTCCTGTCGGAAGAAAGTTTACAAAAACTCCAAATAAGAAATTCTCTTCCTCGGAAACCCTGTTAAAGAGGAGGTGAGCCTGGTGCCTTCTGGTCCCCCCTCTCTCTCGCACCCACCCTCCCGCTCACTCATTCTCAGCCCAGGAAAACCAAGCACGATTTTGCCTTTGACGGACCGCAGAGCAGATCATTTCAATGCAGTTGAGAAGACTGGGTGGGTGGCCTCCTGAGTCGTTTGGGAATTTTTGAGCTATGAGTCCCTGACATGGACAAATGCACAAATAAATTGTCGCACAAGCAAGAAGTACTCAGAATCACTTGCCTCCAGGTATATTTGTTTATAAACAATAGTATTCAACAGAACTACAGAAAGATATTTTCATCCTAGTCTATTGATTGCAACAATGAAGCCTGGTGGGATAGAGAAGTCCTTGCTCCATACAAAAACACAAAAGCCCGGTATACCACAGCGCTGTGTTTTTCTTAGCAGGGTTCCTGGAATTTGCATTGTCTGTGATAAGAATATACCGCTCTCAGTTCGCTTGTAAAGTTGACTGACCAGTGCCCATGAGAAAAACAGTTACATACAGAACTTCAATACTGAATTTCTTTTGTGGCATGTATGTGGGTGTTATTGAATATCAGAGACCAAAATCGATAGATTAACTACATAGCACATACAGCGCAGATGGTATATATCCAAGGAATTTGGATTATGTGCTCAAACCTAAAGGATCTTTCAGGTCAGTCTTTTCGTCTCACCTCAGTAGTCTTTTTAATCTATGTGGGTAATAATACCATGCATTGTGACTATGAGTAGTCTGGAAACAAAGTGACAACAAGCAAGGATCCTCCAGTCACTGTGTAGGGTCGGGCTGTCTCTAAGATGTCAGGTAATAACGTGAGATCTTCCCTGATCCTGAGGGTGTACGTGTTAATTTAGAGTGTATTTAGGGCTTACTTAGAGCTGGAAGGGCTATTTGGAGGCCTCAGAAGACCACGTCTACTGGCTCAGGGTGGCAGACACAGAGGCCAGAGCAGCAGAGCAGCAGGACATGTCAAGGGGAAGTTTAGAAGTGAAAGACCCACAGCAGGGCTGAGATCTAGAATCTGCCGAAGTCCCTGGATGATGACTAAAGTCTGTGTGTGTGTAGGGACCTCAAAGAGCCAAGGCAGAAAGCAGCCCTAGGGGTCAGGGCCTGCCTCGAAAGACAGACTGGTTCTGATAAAATTTGCTGTGTCTTTGAATGAGTGTGCCCCAGGGCCACTCAGAGCTTGGGCAGCGGTAAGCAGAAGCCTCACTGGTTTGGACTAATTAGGACTTATCATGAACAACTCAATGAGTGTGATAACTTAGATGCAAATATAAATTTCTTGAAAAACACATATTGTTAAAATGAACTCGATAAGAAATAAAAATATGAATAGCCCTATAGTAAGTTTAGAAATTGAATTATCAACTAAAATCATTCCTGCAAACAAAATTCTAGACATATATGACTTCACTGGTGATTTGTATCAAATATTTGAGGGAAAAATAATATCAATTCTATACAAAATCTTTCAGAAAATAGAGGAAGAGGGAACACTCTCAATTTATTTTACGAGGCCAGTATCACCTTGATATCAATGCCAAATAAAGACATTGGAAGAGAAAAGAGAATCTATGAACCAATATCATGAATGAATACAGGAGCAAAAATCCTTAACAAAGTATAGTTGACTTTTGAACAACGTGGGTTTGAACTGCACAGATCGACTTCCATGTGGATTTTCTTTTGCCTCAGCCACCCCAGAGTCAGCAAGACCAACCTCTCCTCTTCTTCCTCCTCCTCAGCCTCCTCAATATGTGAAGATGATGAGGATGAAGATCTTTATGGTGATCTACTTCCACTTAATGACTAGTGAATATATTTGCTCTTCCTTAAGATCTTCCTAATAACATTTTCTTTTCTCTAGCTTACTTTATTGTTAGAATACAGTATATAATACACGGAACATATAAAATATGTGTTAATAAGCTGCTTATGTTATTGGTAAGGCTTCTGATCAACAGTAGGTTATTACTTAAATTTGGGGGGAGTCAACAGTTATACGTGGATTTTGGCTGCCTGGGGTGTTGGTGCCCCTAACTCCCATGTTGTTCGAGGGTTAACTGTATTATAAAAATCGAATCCAGTATAAAAAAGTGCACATACTAGGAATGCAAGGTTGGTTTATTGTTAGAAAATTAATCACTAAAAATTATAATGTTAATAGAATAAGGAGAAGACCACATGATCATCTCAATAGAAGCAGAAAAAGCATTTGATGAAATTAAACATCTGTTCCTGAAAACCCTCTGCAAACCGGGAATAGAATGAAACTTCCTTAAGCTGGTAAGGGGAATTTATGAAAAACCTGTAGCTAACATCATATTTGATGAAATAGTGAACACTCTCCTCACTAGGATCATGAGTAGATCAAGGATGTCCACTTGCACCACTTCTATTCAACATTGTACAGAAAATCCTAAAAATTGCAATAGGGTATCCAAAAAGAGCACACAGATTAGAAAGAAAGAAGTAAAACCGTCTTCATTCTCAGAAGACATGATTGTATACGTAGAAAATCCTAAGGAATCTTCATAAAGGTACTAGAACTAATCAGTGATTTTAGGAAGATCCCCAAACACAAGGTCAGTATACAAGAGTCAATGACATTTTTATCCACTAGCAATGAACAATTGGAAAATGAAAATTTAAAATCCCATTTATAGAGGCATCAAAAATATCAAGTATTAATTTAACAAAATATGTAAAAGATGTGTATACCATAAAATATTGGTAAGATAAATTTTAAAATATAAAGAAAAGGACAGATACAATATGCATAGAGATTGAAAGATTAAATATTGTGAAGTTGTCAGTTTTTCCCAAATTGATCTATAGTCAATGTAATTCTGATCAAACCCTTAGCAGGCCTTTTTTATGGAAATTGATAGGCTGATTCTAAAATTTATATGAAATTCAAAGGACCTAGGCTAACCAAAATAGTTTTTTAAATAAGAACAATGTTGGAGGACTCACATTACTTGATTCGAGGCTTACTAAAGAGTCATAGTAATCAAGATAGTATGGTATTGGCATCAGGATAGACATACAAAGACTCTTATTTATATGATTGATTTTCCATAAAGAAGCCAAGATAATTCAATATGAAATTTCAGTCTTTTCAATAATTGGTCCTGGAACAATTGGATAGTCATATAGAAAAAAATGAAGTTCGATCTTTACCTCCCACCTTACATAAAAGTTAATTTAACATGGATCATGGACCTAACAGTATGAGCTTAAAACTATAAAACTTTTGTGAATCAACATCAGAGAAAGCCTTTGTGACTTTCAGCTAAAAAAGATTTCTTAGAACACAAAAAAATTAAAAACTTTTGGTCTTCAACAGACAAAGTTATGAAAATGAACAGGTGAGCCACAGTCCGGGAGAATATATTTGTAAAACATACATTTAACAAAGGACTGGTGTCCAAAATATATAAAGAACTCTTACAACTAAATAAGTTGAAAATAAGAAAACAACCCAATTAAAAAAAGAGCAAAAGATTTGAACAGACACATCACAAAAGGAGATCTACAAATGGCCAATAATCAAATGAAAAGATGCTCAGAGAAGCAAATTAAAACACAGTGAGATACCACTAATGAACCATTTGAAGGGCGAAACAAAAACAGCAGCAGCAAACTGATGACATTACGTAGTGTCGGGGAGGACATGGAGCAAGGAGAACTTTAACAAACTGCTGATGAAAATACAACATGGTGCAGCCACTTGGGAAAACAGCCTGGCAGTTTTATGGAGTTTAAACATATCCTTGCCATGGGACGCTAACTATACCATTTCTAGGTATCTACCCAAGAGAGGTGAAATATGTCTGTACAAAAACCTGTGCACGAATGTTCACAGCAGCATTATTCATAATAGCCCCAAACTAAAAATCACCCAAATGTCATTATGGTTTATTCGTTCAATAGAATATTACTCAGCAATGAAAAGGAACAGACTACGGCTATACAAAACAACACATATAAATCTCAAAAATATATGTTAAATGAAAGAAGCCAGGCATGGAAGACTATGTGCCGCATGATTCCATTTATGAAATTCAAAAAAGGAAACCTATAGCAACAAAAAGTAGGTTGTCAGAGGCCAGGATCAGGGGGATTAACTGCCTCAGAGCACGCAGGAGCGTTCGGAGCGATGAAATGTTCCACGTCACGACTGTGGTGGAGGTTGCGTGACTGTGTACATGCGCCAGAACTCACAGAACTTCACATGGGTGGATTTTACTGTGTGTAAAGTATACCTCTGTTGTGTCCCCAAAAAGCAAGAATAATTACTTGACAAACAGGGACTTAAGCAGCAAAACTGCAAAGGATCGTATGTTCTCCCTCATACGTACATATCCTATCGCCTGGAAAGGGATAGGTCGATTCTGGCTTAAGATCAAGAGACATGAGTCAGAATCTGTTAATCCCACCATGATTTTGAGATGTCAGAGGGGTTTTTCCCAAGGGTCTCCCCAATCTGTTAGCAATGGTGGTTACTGTGTCCTTTCTCCCACCAAGAGCTGCAGCCTTATAACCCTCGGCTTGGAATGCGTCGTACACCTGCGTCTTTTCCCTCTTGTCTAGCGTGACCCCTTCAGGCAGGACCCGCCCAATGAGACTACTTTATTTTAGCAGCGTATGGAGGAGCACGGGAACTTCCCATGGGACAGAGTCCCTGCCGTCCACCACTGTCATCCACAGATTCCTCTGTGTCTAACCCAAACCCCCGATGCTTCCACCTTCTTGCCTTCCCTTCCTTGACTTCCCTGCAAGTCAGCAAAGCTCATAACCATCTTCTGTAAACTAACCTTTCACGCCCTTGAGGAGAGCCAGTAAATCATTCTCCATTCTTGCACACTGAGATAAATACTCTTCATATTTGTGTTTGGCATTTGTCTATATTTCTCCCCAGAGAAAGGGTCCCGGGGCTTCTAAATGAGAGTGCGCTGTGGGAAAAGGCATTGTTTGCCAGGAGTGTAGGACCTGGTGTGCCAGGAAGTGGGAAACAAGTTCAACTTCTGTTTCTGCTACTTAGTCACCATATAACCTGGGGATAGGTGGCCTCTCTGAGCCTCAGTCTCTTCATCTGATTGCTGGGTATCACAATATCTATGAGAGGTGTTGACGACGAGCCGGTGCTCACTCACTCACCTCCTCCACCCTTGCTCCCCAATCCAGGAATCTGCAGACTCCCCTCATCCCTCGGAAAGTGCCCCTCGGAGAGCGCTATGCCTGAATTCTACTTAGATGGGCGATTAAGGTATTGCTTAGACACTGTATTTTTGAAAATTAATGAAGCAAGGTAATAATACCTGGTATTGATACAGTCTGTGGTCTGTTATCTTAATTATGCCTTATGAAGCTACTATAAAACTATTAAGTAGATTACTTCAAATTAATTAATATTTATTATACTCCTGGAAGCAAAGTAGAGCCTTTATAAATCAAGTACGGTGAACTAAAGAAAATTCTTCCTGAATTTGCAGGATCCGGTGCCACTGAGGCTGTCGACTCGCGGCTAAGTTACCCTCAGCTTGGGCCAATCCTGCCGAAACCAGCGGGACCCTCCTGCGTGAGAAGGATGGGAAGAGCGAGCTGAGAATTCACTGAGGACCGGCTGCCCGCTGAAAAGCGCAGTGTTGCGACAATGCCTCCAGGGTGACAGGACCCGTCCTTTCCCCCTTTTATTTCCCGACTTTCCTTTTGTTCACGTCTCTGGCTTCCTACTTTGCTGTCCGTCCATTAGTACAGTCCTGTTCTTTCAGGGGAAGGGAAAGGAGGGAGGCCTGGCAGGGAGGGGGCGGACGATGGGAAAGCGCCGGCTAAAAGCAGCTGTGGACGTGTCAGCCGTCCGTGTCCCGCAGCCGCGTCCCACTCACCTGTCCCTGCCGTGTGCTCGGTGGCCCCGTGGTGCCTGTAATTGGGTGACTTAATAAACAAGTAATAGTATTTGCTGTCTGCACATACTGTAATTTACATGGTCTTATAGATGCCTTCAACAAAGCGTGAGTATACTTCACACACAGCCTCTTCCTCACTTATTATCGCAGACTTTCTATTTGAGTTCGTTTCAGAATTGGTTTACATGAAATTCCCTAGTGGAATGTCTTGACCAATACAGGGAGAGAGGGCTGGTTACTTTATAAAAAGCCTGCCCTGGGCCAAGAATAGGCATGTGTATGTGTGTACTCGCATGCACACATAGGTCATGCATAAACATCTACATAGTACCATATGCGCAAACCATATTTCTAAGGTTTGTTTAGAGGTTGGGACTTAACTACAGTGCGATAGAGGAGGAGGAACATGACATTCAGCAGAACAACCCCGAGAACAAATCCTAATTCTAATGCCGACTAGGTGTGTCATGTCTGGAAATTATTGTGTGCGCTCACTGCCTCAGTTTCCCCATCTTCAAAATGAGAACAATAACAACAACAGCAACAACAATTCCACTTCTCTCTCTAATCTTACACCTTATTGTATTCTCCAGGAATATAAACCAAGCATCTGGAAGTGCTTTGTAAACTGTGAAATTCTGCCCAACCAGAATTTTTTACTTCTAGATTTCCTGGTAACTTGGATATCCAGATTCTCACAGTGGAATTGAATTTGATACAATCTGAATAAAAAATGTCTCTAATGATTTTAGAAGACATAAATTCCATCCTTTTCTACAATGAGTTACCACTTCACACCCATTAGGATGGTTATTATTAAAAACAAACAAAGAAACTAAAAAATCCCAAAAAACAGATAACAAAGAGTGTTGGTGAGGATGTGGAGAAATCGGAGCCCTGTGCGTTGCTGGTGGGAACATAGGAAACTGGCGTAGCCGCAGAGCAGAATAAACGTCGCTGGGGACTGGGGAAGGGGTGCGCAGTTATCTTCTAATGGGTACGGAGTTTCAGTTCGGGATGATGGAAAGTTCTGGAGACGGGTAGTGATGCTGGTTGCATGACAATATGAATGTACTGGATACCCCTGAACGGTATACCTAAAAACGGTTAAAATGGAATATTTTATGTTTTGAATATTTTACCAGAATAGAAAAATTTTCTCCCTTTAACATCTGATTCCAAAGAAAACCTCTGAATTTCCTGACAGTTCTTCTCCATTGCTGAACTAAATTCACTGTCTTTTCATTAACTTGGCATTTAATCACATCAGCCGTGTTGTTCCACGAGACGATTCAACCTCTGCCTTGCCTTTTATTGGCTGCGGTGTCCAGCAGCCTTCGTGGGACCGTGGGCTTGACCATGGTGGTCTGCGGCTCTCCGGGCAGGCAGGCAGCTCAGCCCAGCGGTGCAAAGTGGGCTCCGAGCCACACGTGCGGGTTTGGACACTATGTCCTCCTCCTGCTGGACTGTTGTTAGCAGGCACCTCAGCCTCTGTGAGCCTGTTTCCTGGTGCGCAGCACGGAGGGTCTTCACAGCGTCTCAGCCACTGCGGGGACTGCTAAGCTAACGTGCAGAAGTGCTCGCACGCAGCTTTGCGCACGTTGATAGTCATTCAGGCTTTGGACTGCACGGTGCACCTGGGCAGGACCTCACCTCCCCTGCCTTGTTCTCTGCTGTACCCCTGGGTCGAGCACGGGTGGAGGCGGGTTGCAGGGTCAGCCTAACTGTGCTCTATGGTGACCTGCATGCCCCAGGAGACTCCACCCCGGCTCCCAGGCCTCCTCTTCCTCAGCGCTCACCGCCCCCTGGCTTGCAGGGCTGCTCATTCTTGTGTGAAACCTAATGCCCTCCCCTCCCAGCCTCCTCCCTGTGCGCCTGGCACACTCTTCATGTTCAGAGACTTCTCGCATTTCTCCTCGACTTGGATGCCCTCGTGCTTCCCTATTGCCTCATGCAGAGAAAACACGCTGCATCCTGCCCACACCCCAGCCCTGTCCCCTATCCAGGCTCACCCAGTGACTTAACTCTTCTTTTACCTTTTCTCTGCCCTGGGCTTCTCTCCAGGAAAGGAAATCTGTGATCTGTCTGCCTTTGCTTACATTTTTTGGGAACCACATCAGCCTTTTTAATGAAAGTGCAATGTATTGCTCTAACCTGATTTTAATAACACTGGGGCTCCCAGTCTTGGGGGGAAGCCTTTTCCCATTTTAAAACACGCCTGAGCTGCTGCCCTTCCCGACACACCACGGTGCAGCCTGGGTTTGAGTCCACTCTCCTATTTCCTAGCTGTGTAACCATGGGCAACTTACTTAACCCCTCTGAGCCTCACAGTGGGGACAGCAAAAGCTTCTACAGCTCACAGAGTTGTTGGGAGGATTAAATGAGCTGACGCTTGCAAAAAGTTTAGTGTCTAGAATGTACTAGTGTTCACAGTGAATATTTTTATTATAATCCTACTACGAGCAGCCACCCTTTCCATGTTCTCTTCTTTCTGCTTTTTGCTGAGCTGAGCCACCCGGAAACCTGAGAAGTTGCTCTGGGCAGAGCTCACTTCCGGCTCCTGCCCTGATCCTCCCACATTCCTCCTCCCCGCCTGCCATTGCTTTCCTGAGTGTCCTCGCCAGGACAGGGGCCTGGCCTCACTCTAGCTGCCCTCCCTGCGGCCACTCGCCACCACCCCTGCGCCCCTGATTCTTCCTGGGCTTTGCGTGTCTCCTGACTGGGACGCACTGCACCCCCTTTCCCTCCTGAACACCCCGCAGAACTCGGCTCACGAGGAAACTTCAGGGAAGCCTTCCCTGCCCTGAGGCTGGGTCAGTTCTGGGTGACAAGTTCTTAGAGCTGCCCGTTCCATTCTGAGTCTCCAGCGTCGGCAATCATTCTCTTTCACAAGACCATGGGTTCCCCGAGGAGTGTTTTGACGCACTCCCGTCTCTCCACGGCCTAGGACAGTAGTAGAAATGCAATATAAATTAATGAATTTCTCATTATTAATTTAGAGCCGGCAGGCAATGCCCTACCAATGGGCTCCCTCAGTGTGGAATCTTACACCAAATTCCTATAAAATTTTAAACAGTTCTTTTACTAAAATCTGGGGAGAAGTGTCATAATGAGAGCCGCACAGGGGGTACATTTTGCATATATTTGCAGAAGTGGAGACGTATGTAAAATGACACTCCCTGGAAAAAATCCCAGACTATTAATATTAACCCAAGGTTAATACTAAAAGCTATTTCCTCGGTGAGCTGCACCAAACTGTGAAGTAATGCACGAGGGTGCGCCGTCGCGCCGGTGACGCGGAGTTTTCATGACTTAGGAAGAGGGACCAGCAACTTCCCAAAGCAGGCAAGAGTGAGACAGTCAACAACCGAAACAGTTGTTTTCAGCAACTGCTCTAGCAAATTCATTTTCGGTGATAAGATGGTGCAATCCTGACGTGGAGTTCATGGTATCCATCATTAGGGTGCTAATGAGAAAACATCGCGCACACATCACCTGAGAGCTGCAAATGAAAGAATCGCTGTAGCACTGGAAGAAGCTAGAAATGGGGTAATCAACATCAACAAAATCTATTGTTCCCAGGCTGGAAAATTGAGGGATTATTTCTACCGCAAGTCGGAATGGAACCTGTTTGCATCAGTCAGCAAAATGATCACATTTTGCACCATTAACATTTGGCAAGACGGAGCTCCATCCATTAGCTAATCTGCGGACGCCCCAAACACAGCTCCAGGAACACAAAGAGCAGCGCAGCGCTGCCTTGTCTGCGCTGAGCCAAAGCGATGAGCTAAACCTGTGTCTCGGTTATAACTCAGGTAAGGTGGGTAAAACGAAATGATTCATTAAAACAATTCAGGAGGTGCTGGCTGCTGGAAAAAAAAATGTCACCAGCATGCACTGAATGTCAGGAGGTACTCGGCAGGGACTGCTGGCACATTAAGATATGCACAGCGTGGCCAGAAAAGGCTTGGGACATAGCAGTACATAAAATAAAACACTCCTCATTAACTCGCCGTCCTCGGGATGGCGAGTTGGTGCTGGCGAGTTTGGCTCTAACATCCTCTCTTTAGTCCCCAGTACCGACTGCTGCACGGGGACCCAGGCCCCATTCTCTGACCTGGCTTTCTCCTGGGGATGTGGCCACTTTACTAAGTCCTCTAGCTGCAACCCTTCTTGGCAGAATCCAGCAAATGACTTTCCCAGCTTCACCTGCTCTCAACCCTCAGCTCTCCTTCCTGGCTCAAAATGAGTTAGTGGCCCGGGAGCTGCAATTCGCGGGTACCACCCAACCCCTGGCCACGGAACACTGTCCCCGGAGCACCCGTCCCTCCCTTTGCAAAACCAAACTTGCCTGCATGGGAACTGATGTAGCCCGACAATGAGCAGTGAAGCCCTGAGCCTGGAGGACGCTCGCTTCTAATGACTTCGTGGGAATTACCCGACAGATCCATCAAAGCGTGGTGAGATTAAACACCAGCAGTCGGCTCCCAAATTTGTCTTGATAAATGGGTTTGTGGAGTTTTATAAATATGAATCCAAGAAAATATTTTAAAGTATAACCATAGTAAGATTTAAGAAGAAAGATCCATAATTCAGAATTTGTCTTGACATGTAGTGGGTGCTCAAGTATTTATTGAATGAGTGAAGGAATGAAGCAATGAATGAATCCTGACCCCAAGAACAGACATGCCACCATGGACTGAAGCAAAGCATCCCATCTTAATACTCAAGCTGCCCTTCTTAGCAGAAACATGGCAAAAGCCAGTCTACACGAAGCAAAGGACCGTAGAGCTCTGGGAGCACAGCTGCCGCAAATATTTGGTTTATGCATAAGATTAGTGAGTGTGGAAACTGAGAACCGTCCCTGTAAACTCCCCTCAGTCGGCAAACGAGGCAATTTAACATGGACCGGCAGGACAGCTTACAATGGTCGTGGCTAGGCTAGACTCCAGACTGGACTCTTCTACCCCGAAGCCTGCACTAATGTACTCGGCCGACGTGACCCTGGGCTCCGGTGAAACGCCAGATGCGTCTGAGCTCCAGACAACGGCACTGCTGTTTGCACTTCTAGAGCACTTTGCGCACGCACTTCTACCCATGTTTCACTTGCACACGTAGAATCTCTGGGAGGAGAGCGGGGCAGAGACCGTCCTCCGTGGTGAAGATGGGAAACCCCAGCTCCAAGAAGCTCTAGGCTTGCCCTTGGCGGCGAGGGCTCAGGGTGAGCTAGGCGGAGCCCCCCACCCTCCTCTCGGCCCGTGTGAACCCGGCTGGAGAGCCAGCGCCGCCTCGACACCAAACTCTGCCCACCTCCGCCGCTTCTCCTGATGTTCCCTCTGCTTGGACAGTCGTCCTTCCCACGGCCACCCTCGTCCTCACCTCCTCTAGGTGGAAACGTTGGTGTCATACTTCACACCCAGATTTAACGTCATGGAGCCCTCCCCAGGTCTCCCCATCCAAATTTATCACACCATTCATGTCCTCGGAACTATCAAAGTTTGTAAGTACGTATTCGTCGCTGTGTGTGTTTGTCCATGTCTACCCGCCTCAACAGCCCCAAAGTGAATGAGAGCGGAGGCCTTTCCTGGTATGTTCCCTGCTACACCCTCTTCACTGCCACCACCCCGACCCACACCCCAAGCCCGGCCTCCTGTGCGCTGCTCTGAGATGGGGCGACGCAAACCTCGTCTTTGTCAGCGGTCCCCAGAGGAGGCACTGGAGGGTGACTGGGCGGGCGGGGCTTTGCTCCTTTCTTTTTGCCAGCCCCTCTACCAGAGTTCCCCCAGCAAGGTTTCTGGTTTTTCCCTAACAGTTTCCAGGTTGCTTTTTCTTCCCACATTTCCAGAAGTTCTCCTCATTCCCCCTCAGGGCCCAGAGGTCTGAGTCTCTGCTCTGCAGGGTCTCTCCCAAGGGTCCAGGTAATAGAATCTATGACAATATAGTGTAGCGTAACAACAGATAGCACTAAGATAGTACATAATAATCTCAGTGTTCCCCCAGCCCTAGCTGGATGGCGGCTGCTTCCTTTGGTTACTGTCTGTGTCACCTCCAGGTTCCTTTTCTGTTCTCCAGCTTGTTGAACGAGTTTCTTATATACAATTCTCTCTGTTAAGGTAACTGGTATAGCTTCCGTTTCCAGACTGGACCCCACGCCTGCAGTCACCATGGTTAACGTGTACTGAGTATTTATTACGCGCACACTCCGTTCCAAGTGTTTTACAGGAATTCATCCAACTGTCCCAACCCTTTGAGGTAGGTTTTACTCTCAATTTGAGAAAAGAAATGAAAAACAAAGAGATTCAGTAAGTTGCCTAAGATCTCACAAGCTACTAAGTAGCAGAGTCAGGACACTTCTGAATGAATCAACGAATTGCCCCATCAAGGAACGAGCCCTTTTGTATGGACTAGAACTAATTTGGAGAGGTGCATGGTACACCGTTATGCAATGATTTGGGGTTTTTTAAAAATTTTTTTTTGAGACAGAGTCTTGCTCTGTGGCCCAGGCTAGAGTGCAGTGGCATCATCATAGCTCACTGCAACCTCCAGCTCCTGGGCTCCAGCAATGCTCCTCCTGCCTCAGTCTCCCAAGTATCTGGGACTACAAGTGTGTGCTACCATGCCTGGCTAATTTTTCTATTTTTTGTAGAGACAGGGTCTCACTCTTGCTCAGGCTGGTCTCTAACTCCTGACCTCAAGAGATCCTCCCATCTTGGCCTCCCAAAATTCTAGGATTACAGGCATGAGCCACCGAGCCTGGCCTGCAGTGGGCTTTTCTTGGGTCCATTTTGCCTGGCTTGGAAGCTCTTTAGTTTGGTTAGATCTCCAGTCTGAATATTTCTGAGGGCTGTTCTTTAGCTCTTTTTTAGAATGGGACAAGAATATGGGATAAGAAAAGCTCCTTGCCCTAAATCTCAGTGAAGTCTCTGTCTTCAGCCAACGTGCCCATCCAACAGCATGGGAAGTGGTGAATGTCGGGGAGGGCCAAGGGGTGTGGCCAGGGAATAGCTTGGATGACACTGCAGCAAGGTGAGTTCCCATCACGTAAACCCCTGTGCGGATGGGAAAGGTGGAGCTCTTACTGGGGACGTGATTTAAAGAGATGAAGCTTCAACATGTTGGTGAATGCCTAACGCTGAAGTGGAGTTATGATTTTGGAGTAACGGTTATTATGTTATGCTCTCTGTCTGAGGGTCCTCTGGAATAGGAGAGGTTTTCCTCTATTCTGCAAGATAATTACTTCAATTCGCTCACATGGATGTTTAATTTTATAACGTTGCTATTGGGCCCAGAAAAAAAATCCCTCCAGAGCTCATTATTAGCATCCTGAAAATGGAAAGCATAATCTCTGAACAAATAGCTGAAATAATATTTTGCCAGGGTTTTATTTTTGCATTGTAAAGGAGGAACTCTATGCAGTTGTTCTCTTTTTTTTTTTTTCCTTTTCTTTTGGAATTTGGCATGCTAGAACAAAAACGCTTTAGCAACAAAGGAAACCAGACTGAATGGAGTGGAAGAGGGTGGGAGGCCTCATTCCTCTCACAGTCTTGGAGCTCAGTGATCATGCCCTTCGTAGAGAGGGGTGTCAGATGCCTACAGAGGTGAGGCCTGTCTCCAAGGAGAGCCCAACCTCCTGCACCTGGCCTAGTTGCTCCTGTGTGGTGGTTTGGACCCCAGATTGCCTCATCTCCCCATCCCCTATTGATTTTGCCCCTTGCATCTGTGAGCTCAGAGTGTGGCATCTCTCAGGGGCCCCCTCAAATGACCAACTCTTGTAAGGCACTGCACTCTTGGCCACAGCTGGGCTGAATGCTGCACCCACGTCCTCCTGCTCTCTGGGCTTTGGGTGGCAAATGGTTTTGGACCTGAGTTTCTCAGCCTCCAGCCTGAGGGTTTGGATCAGGCTATCCCAGGACCAGAGGCAGCCCAGTTCAAACATCACCCTGATATTGGAGGAGATGCAGTGACCTTACTCTTGCCTGAGTTCCCTCGCTGTCTGCACGTAATTGGTGCAACATAATCCACACTCATCGATCTGCGGATCGCTGTGGATTTGCGCTTGGGCTTCCCGTGCCCACGTCTTGCCCTAGGAGAGTGTGCGAGAGCTCCGTGCCCTCTCTGACAGCCTTGGCCCCTCAGAGCAAGGCACAGATGCTTGAGGCATCACTGACCTGAAGCAAGCCTGGCTGTCGGTCGGCTTGAAGTGATTTATTAAAATATGTGATTTTCATAATAAGTGATTCTATTTAATAAATGACTATAATAAAATGATTTATAAAATACACTTATTAATTTATTGGTATAGGGAGTCCTCACTTTGAGACTTATTCAGAAACATGCTTTAAAACTGTAATTCAGAAATGCAATTTAAATTTTAAGTGAACACACTACACAGCGCAATTTGAACGATGTGATGATGTGGGACATTGAGGGCTTGATGCCGACAAGCATCTGAGAATTCCGGTCCCCATCCCCAAATCCCTGGATTGTGGGTTGCACGAATTGGAGGTTGTGCAGGAACCTTCCAAGGATGCAGAAAGCCGGATGTGGCAGATTTTCCCCGGATGCAGAGGTCAAGAGGAGGAACTGGGCTGACCGTGCCACGAGAACAAGCACGCTAATGCGGATGCTCCTATTAATTATATCTTCCATGTTGTTCGCTAATACGTTAGCCAGTTAGACCTCCCTCCTCCCCTCCCTCCTCCCCTCCAGAGAACTCTCCTCCCCC
>NW_012150541.1:2548937-2625689 GCF_000956105.1 Propithecus coquereli | reverse complement strand
CCTCCTCCTCTCCCCTCCCCACCTCCTCCTTTCCTCTCCCCTCCACCTCCTCCTCTCCCCTCCCCACCACCTCCTCCACACACACTTCAAGCTTTATTTCATCTACTTAATGCACTCTGCTCTGTGCTCAGGTACTTAAAATCTCCCATTACTATCACTCTGGCTCTTTTACGGCTTTTTTATTTGCTCTATCATTTCACAGTCCAGTTGTTCTTTTCGGTCAGGTGGACTATAAAATACTCCGATAACAAGTTCATGCTAGGAGCCGACGGTGGGCTCCATCCGTAATGACCGTAGACTCTTCCATCCCAGTGTGTCCCAAATCAACGCCTTCTCCAAGCGGCGCCTTCTCCTCCTGCCCCAGGAACAGATTTTCCATGCTCCTCTGTCGGCCGCTCCAAGGAGATCTGCTTTCTTACGCACAATTTTTCTTTTAAATAATCAAGCCTTTTCCACCCTTGCTCCTTAATTACCTGTCTTCTCTAAAGGTGCTTTAATCTACTGCTATGCATTAATATTATTTCTCTCCACACAGTGTTCATACACGTGAGAGGAAATTGGGCTCTGTGGAAAGTCTTACTGGCATGCTGCCTTCGTCTGTGTCTTCACAGGCTCAGGTGCGGAGGGTCACTGGCGGACAGCTTCATCCCCAGGGTCCACCCCACGCTGCCACTTACCTGTTCTGTGACCTCGAGCCTGTCCGAGCCTTAGTTTCCCCATCTCTTCTGGGATAGGGGAATAACAACAGTTTCTCCCTCTTCCCTCGGGGCTTATCCTGAGGTTAGAATGAGATGACCATGGAAGCTCCTGGCCCCCACTGGCTTTTGCTCCAGGGGTCAGTGGGGCACTTCTCTCCCCAGGGAGAGTGTCACATACAAGAGCACTGTCCTTGCCTTTCCTGTTCACCTTGTCCTGATCTCAAGAAAGAACGGCCCAGCCACAGTTCAAAACTCTCTGTTGCTACTGCCTGCTCCAAGATCAAACCTACACAACCCAAACTCAGCCGGTCCTGAGTGGTCGCCCTCTGCGTGAGGACGTGTAGGCATTGACTCACTAAATCAGATCCAAGATGACATTTAGGCTTAACATTGACCGATAACGGTTCAACTTTTCCACTCATTGTGTTGATCCAAATTCACTTCAGAGTTTATTTTCCAAAAACATATCCATGGTTTGTAATATCATTGATTAGAACCTGGTATCCACTGAGCCAAAGTTGAGAGTATTATCATTGCTATTTTTCTTTTAAAAAATAATAATTCATTACATATTAACTGTATGCCGGGCTAAGTGTGAGGCTAGCTGCCAGGCTAAGTGTGAGGTGCTCAACAAATACTATTAACTTGTAAAACTCTGTGACATGGGCATTATATTCACCCATTCTACAGGTAAGGAAACTGAGTCTGAGAGAAGTTAAAAGTCTTTGCAAGGTGATGCAGGTAGAAAGTAAGTGGCAGAGGGGATGCAAGCCACTGTTGGATACGACCCCCCAAATTCGACATCTGGGAGGGGGCTGCGTCTCGCGGGCCCTTCCTAGTCCCTCACCACCCAGTGAGCCACCATGTCTGGTCAAAACATGCCAGTGGACCAAAGTGTCGAAGGATCCAGAACATCAGCTCTGTGTGTGAAGAATGGAGAATTGATCACCTGCAATCATTCTTCACATTGAACTCCTGCCATGCGGATTACCGGCTGGAACATAATAGGGCTGTTGCTAATGACAGTCCGTTCATAGCACATCAGTCTAATTTTGCATAAAATTTGGGAACTTTTTCCTCTCAATTTATCCAGATAAAAATAATAATCTAAAATTGACATTCTTCTCTCTTCTGTCTTACTTCTCTCTGAGATATTTTGTCCTTTTCTGAATAGAAAGCACCTTGAAAATAGGATGAATGGATCAATTCGTCTGTAGGACATGAAATCCGCTTATTATTCCAGATAACCACATTTGTTTATAACATACCCCATCCATTTCTAAAAGTTATTTGAATTGACGTAGAGTAACAAATATACAGGTGCCGAGAGCATTAAGACAAAGTGAAAAAAATAAAAGACCAGAGACGTGGAGGGGAACGTAGGCTATTCAGCCAAGTGAGAGCCTCATGAAAGTGCGATGTCTAGCGCAGATTAATTACAATAGTAATAATCATTGCATCTACCATTCGTCGGCACACACTCTGTTCAGTTGCTTTATAGACACTATTTCATTAAAGTCTCCTGACTGGCCTGCAGATAGGTATTTTTGTCCCTGGTTTCGAGATGGAGTGACAGTCCAGTGGTTATGGTCATTTGCCAAATGCCCCAACTTCTGCAGGTCCCAAAGAGCACTGCCTGCCTGTGAGATCGGCTTGTACAAGCTGCAGAAAACTCTATCACGCAGCCTCCTGGCCCTGCTACATCTCAGGAAATTTCCTCTTAGACCACTTGCTCCCTTCCCATCCCCTGGGATCCCTCGCTTGCCGTCCACCTGGCCTTGCTGTTTTTCAGCCTATCATGCCTCCTGGACTAGCCCGATGCAAACACCCTTTGGCCATAGGGCAGCTCTATCTCCCACCCCTCCCTTTGAGCAGTGCTACCTCCCAGCACTCGGTGCTCCCAGCACAACTGTGCTACCTCCTGTTGGCCCCATTCCCCCGAGCAGGCCTTGATCTATCCCTTAACCCCCAGCATGGCCACTGCATGCCCATCCATCCTCCTTTCTTCAAGGGCACCAGCTCTCCCCAGTTGCCCCTGAGTGATTTGCTTATTGTAAGGGCCCAATGAGTATGTCTTGAATAACTGAATGAACCACTAAGTGATGGAAAGGTGAATGGATAACTGGCAGAAGCCATGGGTACATCAAGCTTGTCAGTCTCCAAAGCTTCAGCTCTTGTGACTTATTGGGCTGTGCACAAATGTACTGGAGCTCAGAGTGTATCGCCCAGCCTCAGGCCAACATCCATCCTGGGTTCCAAGAGGATGGCGCCCCCTGGAGTTGTGCAATGATGCAACTCTGTGCTCCCTCTGCCACAGCCACATTTTGCAAAGGCTCTCTGGCAGCAGAAAAGTCTAATCACTGCAATTCCAGGAGGCTGGATATGCCCTAGTGTCCTCAACAAGGAATCTTGCTAAGGCACTGCAGGCCCATCCTTGATGCAAGGCCACAGAGATTGGAGCAGGACCAAACTTGACTCCCTTCACAAGTTGTGGCAGCTCTCTACCCTGGAAAGCAATGATGGAATATTCCATGAGAGTCACACTTGGCTTCCTTATAATGCCCACTGAATAGATTGTTTTGATGGAAACATCACACATCCATTTTGTGAAAAGCCAATGATATTTGCACCCAGGAATTCAATAATAGGACATGAAACTCAGGGAAAGAAATAATCAAATTGTCCACCCAGAGTGGAGTTAAAATTGTCATAAACATTGATCCTTCATTGCAGGGAACAGAAATAATAAACAGTTGCTGAAATTGCATAGCTGCAGAGAGATTTCATTCTCTAATTGTCAAAAAGCATTAAACATCAACTATTTATTTTGCAGCAGAGGAAGCAAAAACAGACTTCAGTGCATCCCTTCACCAGAGGTTGTCCCTAATTGTCATGCATAGATTGCAACAGAGGTTACTGAGAAAAATTGTTTGCATTTATTAATCAAAAGGAGTCAAAGGCACACAAAGATATCATCAAGACTCCCTTGTGCTAGGGGGAGGCTGACAACTAACATTCCTGATGAAGTGTTTGCAGAGTGTTTGCAATCTGTTCAAAGCCTTTTTCTTTGCAGGTGCAAACCTTTCTATCTGAAACATCAAAGAAACAATTGAAAATTAAACAGAGTAAACATGGAGATACAGGTTTCAATCTTCCATTTTTTAAGACAATAGGAGAGATATAATTAATTTCAAAGCAATATTTGTGTTCTTTCAAAACTCATTTGTGCACATTAGCATTTCATTAGTTGTGTATTAAGCACTGTTACTCCTTTCCCCCTCTCTTTTGCCCCTTTTGTTTTTTAAAAATTAGAAAGTTGAACTACTCCTGAGATGTCTTTTACTCCAAAGCATCCATGCATAGATAATTATCTTGCTCAGCCTGTTTGATCAGTAGAATAAGTCAGAACTGCTTGGGTAAAGTCAGACAGCAGAAAATAGATGAAGGGAGAAAGAATTCCTTTCTGGTGATAGTAAGAACTTCAGAAGCAAATATGGCCTCCCTAAATTTTGCTATTGAATAGTGTATTTCAATATACTCATAGTAGGTACTTTTTACTATGTTGATTTTCTTTCATTGTTTTTTTCCATTTAGTTTTAAATTCAACTCCGCTCAAAATAAATTAAATAAAAATACAACCAGCACATACTATTTTGTCTGTCACCTGAATGTTAGTAGCATGTTTTTTATGTTTTGTTTTTAAACCATATCTGGTTTTTGGACATTATATTCAACTGGCCTGCATTATCTGAGTCAGATACTAATAACTTTCTCCCTAAGGTATATTAATTTTATACATCCTGGGCAGGAGATTAGCTTTCTCAAGCAGTATACAAGGTCACTCATGTTAATAAAAATACAACCCTTTATTGTGCTCCATAAAATGGCACAATTTAACACAAATTCTGTGATCATTAATGTTTTTTAGTAAATAAGAGTAATATCAGAGATTTTGATTAGAAATATTTATTGAGATAACAAATCATTCAGTTAATTTGTCCATTTACAATTATAACGTATATAGTTATTCTATTTGTGTTTAAATTCTTAATTTTTGTAGCTTTAGCAGGTGGGGAATATTTGCTGGAGGAAAATTCAGGATGGGAGACCCGCTGGGCCTTACCCCTGATGTGGGTGGGTTGCCCAAGCCCACTCCTGGGAGCTGTATTTGATGCCTGTGCTGTGCATATTGGGTGCAACAGGACACGACTGGACCCACCGTCTATCTAATCAGTGCAGATTTCGCGAGTGTTCATCAAAGGCTTATTCTGGGTCCAGCATCAGGCTTCTCACAAGCTACGGTACCGTGGGATTCCACAGTATTGAAATGTGCTCACGAATACCACACCACCCCCGCTTCCTGGGGCAGCACTTCCTTCCAAAACTAAGACTGTTTGAACAATGATTTATTTTTAGATTGCCCTTGACCGTCACAGAGTGTTTTGAAGTAGTGTAACCGGAAAGTCATAAATATTTTATCTGAGTGACTTTAAAGCCATGATACAGGACTGCTATGGTGTCTCCCCAACTCAGCGCTGAAAATGGTAGAAGCAATTAATATCGCAAATTACAAAGTGTTATAAAACTAAGAGCCATCAAAATAGCCATAGATTGCCTGGTCCAGTGGCCGTAGCCTTGGAGGGACACAGCTGAGCAGGGGTAGTTCTTGGACTTCCTCTCTTGCACTGGGAGATGTGCTATCGTTGTTCTGATTGTGCCCTGTTTGCTGGGTCTCCACTACGGGGATCCTAAAAAACGACAAGAGGGTTAGTTTGCAGCCTAGCAGATCTGTATTTTAACCTTGTATCCGAAGGGAAAGAGAAGAAAGGCTCAATTCATGATTAGTCCATCTTGCCCTTGTTTTAAATCTGATCAGTTTCTTTCGGTCAAAAATTGCTCGTTAAATCCAAATGGGAACCGAAGGTGTTTTGGTCCGTAAGCTGGAATGAGAACTTTTGGGTTTTCCCAGCTTTTTGAGACAGGCAATGAATATGAGCATTTTTCTTTTTAAAATCAGAAACGAGGTTAGACTTTTCCCAGGAGCGGCATGAAAACGCTCTTCCTGTGTGATTTCTGAAGTCAAGTCCCACGTTGAGAAAACCAGCAACAGCCCTGGGGAGTCATTTTTGTCTCAAACTCACTCTATCCCCTTATGATAACTTCTGACCACGAGCAGTACTAACTTCTCAGGTAAGGGAAAGCTGGGGCTCTGCGAAATCGCAGAAAAACCTAAAGGAAAAATCTTCAGGGGACTGATTTTCCGTGCCTGTGGGGCTCTCTTCAGGTGCGTGTCAACTCCTTGTCACCTCGCGGCTGCCCTGGCGCCCTCGCGCTTCCCGTGCCGGCTGCGCGGCCCCTCGGCTGCTTAGATCTTCCTCCACTGTCGTGTCGAAACATCTGACGCAGTCACTTGGATGTGCACCAGCTTAAAACTGTCAGCCTCTCTCAAGCAAGTAGTTGTTAAAGAACAAGCCGAAGTTCCCCAGTAATTTACTTGTTCAACATGTCCTGGAGGTTGTATTTTGACGCTGGAGACGGTAGGCAAGGACACAATTTTGCAGCTGAAGAAGGCCTGCGCTCGGGAGGACTCACAGCTGGAAGGACAGTCACGTCCTGTGAGGCTTCCCAGACAATAGGGGGTGCATGCTTCATGCGCTGGGTAATGAGGGTTAAGTCTAGGGTAGCTTTGTTTATCTGCCAGGTCAATAATTTCAATGACTTCTTTTCAAAGACTTCCTCCGGAGAGGAGAGAAATAGTTCCGCTCAGATGTGGAGTTATGGTGTCTTCAGTGAGAAACACTGTGTTTTTCTTTTGAGAGCCAAAGGCCACATACTGATCAAGAAATACCAATTCCATTTCACACGGAGCACAGTGATTTGAACTGTGATGAAAACTCAAAGCGTACAGCTTCCCCAAATTTCAAATGCCTACCGAGACTTGAAAACTGTTAAATTCTGGGGAGATTAAAATTTTCGATTTGAGTCAACTGAAAGAACACAGGATTATGTTATTCCTTTCTCGTGGTTCTGCAGCGACTTGCTGTGTGATCCAAGGGGAGGCATACACGCATTCATTTATTTTTCAGGAAATATTTAGTGAGTACGTACTATGTGACAAGGTCCTTCTTGTAAGGCCATTTGCCTCAGGGCTGTTCAATCACAACGGCATTGGCTGGGCTTTAGTCAATGCCTGGTTGTGCTGGGTGCTGGGGACAGAGGTGAGCAAGATAGGCCATTTCTGTCCTCCTGAGGCACAGGCACAACGAGACACTGATGTGAAACAAAGGATTATATTGTGATTTAATGACCATGCGGCCAGTGCTGCGAGCCCACGGAACGGGGTGTCAGTCCACAGGCAAGGAGCTGAGGGAGGCTTCATGAGGAAGTGACACAAGTGCCAACAAAACAAGACCATCAGAGAAAACACATTTTTTTAAGGATTATATTTGTGATCATTTCTTTTAAAGCATCGAAGTGGTCATTGTGTGAAAAATCAGAATTTACGTTTATTGTGCGGTTCAATACTGTCTTTGTGCTTCATCGCATTTTGCAGGGAGGAGCCATCATCACTCCCGTGCTTTAGCTTCTAAAAGCCTCACTCTGGTTCCGGGCTGGTTCTGGGCGGGGAGTGGAGGAGGCTCCGCCCCCAGGACCGGACGAAGGATGCTGAGCGTGAGTCTAAGGGCAAGGGGAAGCCACGGTGGTGTGATCAGTTTGTATCCGGGATCCTTCTCTCTTCCGTGGGTTTAGGGGAAGAGGAGGGGAGGGCTGAGGAAGCTCTAGGCTACGACTCTTCCCCCAACCTAGATCCTGTGGTCCATCCCAGTTACTCACCTGCCTGTGTCCCCTTCTCAGCTGCTGGCCGATCACAGACCACAGACCCTGGAGACACCGGGCCACCCGCCCACCCTAGGACAGCACCCAAACAGCTGAACTGCGCCACAGAATTGAGCTCCATCTTCAAAATCAGCACGTAACACTACCTGACAATCCTTCCAACCTTCCTTGGCATATCACCTTTCCTCATCTTCACAGTAACCATTTCACACTTTCCCTGTCTTCTCGAGTCCCCCAGCACTGCTTCTCCACTCACTGCCAGCGACTCTCTACTCGCCACCCCATGGGCCTCTGACCTCAGACACCATCACTCCCTACTTGAGGACCACACTCGGGCTGTGCTGGTTTTCCTTCTGTTCCCCAATGCACCAAGCTCATACTTGCCTCCTACCGCCCTGAGAACAAAGGCGCCCTCATCTTCCCACCAGCCAGTGTACCAGCTGCTGCACCCACACCCGCGCTCTGAGCCTTCCCTCTCACTGTGACCAGTGACGTGGCCCTGCGTCTGCGGAAAGCCACCCTCCCTCCCCGTGTCCTGGCCCCAGCCTCTCGTGCCCGACATGCATGGAACCGCACACTCTCAATTCTACAGCACCTCTCCCCCTCTCTCCACTGGATCCTCTCTGTGAGCATTTAAGCATGTTCGAATATGTCCCATGGGACACACCACCACCACCAAAAACCCGCCGTGACTCTGCAGACCCACTGTTCCTGTCCTGTTAAAGCTCCCTGGACGTGTTGAGGCACATCCCTTTCTTCCCATGCTGGCCTCTCCCCCCAGTCCGCTAATGCTGTGCTTGTCAAGGTCACCAATGACCCACAAACCGTCCTCTGTGATGATCCTTTTCTGTTCACGTCTCATTTGACCTCATTTGAGAATTAACCACCCTCCCCTTGAAAGCATTTCCTTTGTCTCGTCTTGGTTTTGAGGTCACCTCACTCCCCGGTGGCTTCCCCTCATCTCCCTGGCTGGCTCCTCCTGCTCTGCCGGAATCCACATGTCTGTGGCCCCAGTCCTGGCAGGCTCTCCTCTCCCTCTGTCTCCCTCCCTCGTTGATTTCATCTAGTCCCATGGCGTTAACTGTGACCTGTGGGCTGCTGAGACGCCAGATTCCAACATCCAGTCCTGACCCCTCTGCTGGGCTCCCAACTCCTGCATCGAGCCGCCTACCTGACCTCTCTGGGCACCTTGGACTGAACATAGCCGAACAAAACTCTTGATTTTGCATCCAGCCTTCCCCCACCGACGCACTCGATCACACGCTAGGGCAAAAGCGCGTGGGCTTCTTCTCCAGCCTTTCGCACTGCGGGAATTCCTCTACCACTTGCCAATCACTGAAGCCACATGCTCAAGCCACACCTAGGCCACCCTTTCTCTGTTCCTCCTTCGCCTGCCTTTCCCACACAAATGGCTCCAAACTATGTCCTCAGTCCCTCCACATCTCCCCATCTCGCTGCTCCCACCGAGTCCAGACTAATTTATTCTTACCTAAATGAGGGCAACGGCCTCCTGACAGGTGCTCCTGCGTCCACACGCGCCCCTTGCAGTGTATGAGGACCCAGTGGCTGGCGTGATCTCTAACAACCACCGATCTTCCTGGGCCATTGACATATGTTAAACCCTCCACCAAACTAAGCTCCAGAGCACTGGGATCAAAATCCAGACCCTTTAATCCAACCCGTAAGACCCTCCCCAGGCTGCCACCCTCACCCCCCAGGGCTCTGACCTTAGCTACCAACGCTCTCTCCCTCACTGATCATATTCTGGCCACACTGGTCTTTCTTCTGGCCCTCAAATTTATCAGGCTCTTTGCTGTCTCAGGGGCCTGCACCTGCAGTTCCCTCTGCTGGAAGCGCTCAGAGGGGACTGTCTCATGGCTGCTCCTTCCTGCGGCTCCCGACAGCCCCCTTCTTCCCCGAGTCTGTCCCTGATCAACTTACCTGCTCCTGCCTCCCACTTCTACTGCTGGAGTACATTTCTCTGACGCACTTACCCCTGTCTGACATCCTCTTGTTAGTTTACTCTGTTTGTGTGTTTGCTGTTTGTCTCGTCCCTCCTCCACTAGAATCCATGCTCCAGAGAGTGGAGATCTGGTTTGTTCACAAGGCCCCCAGCCCAGAACAGTGCCTGGCATACAGCATGTGCTCAAAAGCTATTTGTTTACTAACAAATGAGTTCAACGGAAACCTAAATAACTGTTGTGTAAGCTATAACTTAAATAACTGCCATGTGGGCAGGGTACAGCCCATGCTCCGTGCCCTGACAAGGATGAAAAGGTGCTCAGATATTGATATATTCCAGCTCTGGATTTCAGCCCGGAGCTAGTTCTCTTACATAAGGTTCTCAATGACCCTGGCAGGTAGATATTGGTATTCCCATTCTACAGATGAAGAAACTGAGGCTCACAGAGATTGAGTGACTTGCCCAGGGTCACGCAGGGAACAGGAGAGATAGGCACTGGCCCAGCTACACCGGTTGGTTATGGCCCAAGTTCAGTTCTGACTTGAGCTGCAGGACCCAGATATGTGGTCAAACATTATTCTGCATGTTCCTGTGAAGATGTTTTTTGGATGGGATCAACATTTAAATTGGTGGACTCTGAGTAGAGCGGATTGCCTTTCACGAAGTGGGTGGGCTTCATGCAATCAGTTGAAGTCCTGTGCAGGAAGGAGTTCTGCCAGCAGCCACCTTGGCACTGACCCGTGACGCTTCCCTGCCCAGCCCACCAAACTGGTTGTTTCTCTGGAGAACCTTTGGAAGGAAATAAGATTTAAACTCTACTTTATAGGACTTCAAAGCCTATATTCTTTCCGCTGCGCTGTGGTGCTTCCCAGATAAAAAGGAAAGAAGCAGGCCTATTGGGGAGAGAGAGATAAAGACAGGCAGGGGCTGGAATAGGCAGTGCGCCTGCCAGTCTGCCGCCGGGCTGGGGGTGCTCAGCCCTTCCATGGGCCCCATGAGCTGGGTCAGCTCCAAATGCGAGAATCCCTGGGCCATCTGAGAGCTCATGGTGACAAGACAAGGATGATGTCTGGCAGGCGGGCAAGTGGGTAGAAAATCCTGCCCAAGCCTTGAATGTTTGAAAACTCCAAATTACAAGACGACGAAACCTAACATCAAGATACCTTATGATTTCCCGGGGCAATATGTGGAGTCTCCATCTCAGAACGCCAACGACGAGATAAGGCCCGACCCTAAGACAGCCAAACAGGGGCTTTGATGGGACTGTTGTTGCTCAGCCTCCCACAGTGTGTCTGTGACGACGCGGCCAAGAGAGGCACTTTGCTGAGAAGTTTGGAGAATTTAATCCAATTAGTAATTCAAGCCCTTAATGTGCTATTGTGTCCAAAAATGCTTTTAAATCGCCATGTTTTTAATAGAAAGATGAAAAACGGGGATATTTTATTAAATATTTATCTCATTAATAAACACAAGATAATCATTGCTTTTTATTTTGAATTAACTTTTCCATTTGGGTTCAATGCACATTTCAGAGACATATTCTTTACTCATGATGTGAGGGGACTTAATAATGAAAGCACAATTGGACTTCTACTCTGTATGAAAATGAAGCAAATGAAATTGCTTTCCCCCCCAATGGTTGTCGCTACGAGGATGCACAATTGAATAGGACGGTTTTCTGCTACCCAGGAATTGTTTTGGGGTGAAGTTTGGGGATTATATGCAATTATACAACAGTAAATTTTCCATGACCGTTCATGTTCAAGGACTTATTTTAAAAAGTGAAAAGAAAGCCTGACTACAGAATAGATGAACTTCCATAACCAATGTCCTTTACACCTCTGTTACGTCGTTATAGCAGTGATGGTTAGATCAGAAATCAGCGCAGTATAGCGAAAATGTGCAGCAGGAAGCAAACAAACCGACCTGCCCATTCAGTCTGTAGTAAGTGTCTGCACAGCACGCAATCTTCTCGTACCTCCTTTTCTATGCCCCGAGTATTTACCGTTCTTCCTCACCATGTAGCTCTTTCTTCTCTGCTACACGGGGGAACGAAGTGAAAGCTGGGGAATGGGGCATCCAGGATGTCCCTGGCAGCGAGGTCTACAGACGGTTTCTCCCCGCAAGAACCAAGGCCCCGGATGCTGCCCAGAGCCCTGGAGGCTGTGCAGGGTACCAGCGCAGGGGTGGGTGTGGGAGAGGAGCACAAACCCACACAGCCTGCAGTTGTGCAATGTGGCGGCAAGCCCCGCTTTCCAAAGCACGCCCCTCAGAGGCAGGGGTGCATGCAGCCCCTGGCTGGCTGGACTCTGGGTCCTGGCCTCGCATCTCCTTACCGCTACTGATCTGTACCCCCCACCACCCCGGTACGAAGGGTCCTTCATGGGGCCCATCTCTAGAGCCCTCTGCGCCTGGGCGGAACCCCGGACTCATGCGGCAACTGAGCTACCGCGCTCCTCTCTGTGGTTGGCTCAGGGCTCTCTGATCCGGCTTCTGCTCGGTTCTCCCTACCTTGCTATAGCCGGTTGCCTGGCTCCGTAGCCCAGTTCCTCACTCTAGGGTGGAAAGTCAGTCCATTTGCCCATCTACCTCCTGCTAAACTCCTTCTGCAGGGGCCTGCATCCTGCCCTATCTAACCCAGGGCTCATGGTTGGATCTTCTGGAACAAATGACTGCTGCCTGCCAGACGTCTGATTTTTCTCTGCTGGACCCTGCCACCCTGGCTGGATACTCAAAGCTTCCAGAATCTCAGCTCGGGCGGGTGACCCTCAGACACACCGTGTGGGGTTGCCTGATGGTTCTCTTTCAGTGTCCCCGCCCTTCCCCCAGTGACGACTGGGACCCGCTTCTACCTCCCTCTAGGACGTGCCCGAGTCTCTGGCTACTTGTCCTGTCTCTGACGAGTGTCCCTGGGGAAATATTTCAGGAAGGGATTTTTTCTGATCACTACAGGCAATGATCAAAGAAAACTAATTCCATTGTGTTTGTTACAACAACATCAGTGAAAGAGTCAAGAGCATAGTCTCAGAAGGAGCATAAAGTGTGCAATGAAGGCCAATACATAATTAATGATACCATGTCTCTTACACAGTGCTCTTCAGAACCAAGCTCACGATGTGTAATTATGCCTTGCATTATCATAAAACAGGGAGTGGGCAGATGCTAGTTGCTCTTATAAATAAGGAAACAAGAAAAAAGCCAAACAATTCTTCCAAAGGAAACCACCACTAGAAAGTAGAATGAAAACCCAATAATCTCAAAACCCAGTTGTGATGCTGTTAAAATGTCAATATAAATCTCCATTTCATATTTCCACTAATCTAAGGCAATCACTTGGTGTATCTGTTTTACAGTCTATGGTGCTGAGAATCCCAGCACTTTCCCAAGTTCAAACCAGTTTATGAGTGACACGAGAAAACCCGTCTAATTACTTACAAATGGCAACGTGGCCCAGTGGGTAAGAAAGAGCACAGAGCCAGTGTCCTGTTGCTTCTGTCCAATCCCAGTCCTGCTGCTACTGACCTTGCACTTTGGAAGGGGTAAGTTAGTAGACAGATAAATAACTGCCAAAGTATTAATGCTCGAGCTCTGTATAGGCTGAGCACTGTGTGAGCAGCTCTTACTGTTAATACCACATTACATTCACATCTCATTTTCACCCCAAAGTGGAATGAGTTGCCCATCCTGATCATCCTTGTTTTTTTATCACAATGATTTCAAAGATCTGTTTTTTTAAAAAGTCAGGTGTATCCTCAAAGTTACATAAGTTGAATATAGGTAGCTGAATGGTTAAGCAAATTCTAAAAGCAATGGAATATTCCGAAGGGGTCACAGACTCAAATGTCTCCAGACAGATGATAGGAATGTGAGAAGTGGCCTGGTATAAGGCAATAGGAAAAAAATTTTTAAGCAATGTTGGCTAAACAAAGTATGCCTTTAGGCGGTGTTCAGTGGGTGCCAGTTATGGTGAATTAGTCCCTATATATTGATTTGCACCTTTTTAGTATCTTTATCGAATTACTCCTTCTATTTCACACTCATAAAAAAAGTTTTAAATAATATACATATAAATTGCATTCTATGTGCAGGCTTTCTTTCATTTTCACATTTCAAAAGAACCTAAAGCTGATTCTAGGTTGCAGGTGAGTTTACCAAATCAACTCTCTTTTGTTTAGATCAGTCCAGTTATTTTAACAGCTCCTCAGCCTGCAATGGGTGAGATATATTTGTGTCTGTTTATGTAAATCTAATTTGTGTTCTTGGGAATTTGGGCTTTCATTTGTTCTCTTTTCTCAATTAGAGTAGAAATTCCTCAAGTGTAAGAACCATGTTTCTACTCAGCCTAGTAATCAAACATATCTATTAAGTGCCTAATTGTATCCAGTGCTGAGCTAGGCAGATAGGAAGAGATTTGGAAGCTCAGCCTCGCCTCTCATCCTTGAAGTCTCGGGAAATCTCCCTCTCATGGAAGTGTTCTGTTGTACTGTGGATGTCTCTATCGAATATTGCTGTGCTCTGTGTCTGTCAGTGCATTTAATCCTACCAAAACCCCGTAAGGCCATTCCTGTGACTATGCCCATTTTACAGATGGGAAACCAAGCAGAGAGTGATAAATGTCTTCTTGCCCAGGTGACACAGCTGCTAAATGCAGCCTTAGGATAAGAACCGTGCTCTGTACCCTGCAGTCTGCCCTCTGCAGATCACACTGGATGCACGGTGGCCCTTCTGTGGCTATAGCACTCCTGGATTCCTGCCCCAGCTTCCTCTCTCTCTAATATAGGTACTTTCCATTGTCCCAACTTCCCAGTTTTTGGACACATGTAATCATGATAGCAGGACAGGCCAATCGGGCTTAGGTATCTAATCCTTTCTCCTGCCCCTAAGCCCTAGACACAGTAGGAAAAAAATTTTTAAAAATAAACTCCAGAGTCGCCGCTCACTTCCAGGCAGGAAGCCATAAGAGGAGAAATCTCAGAAAGGACGTGGCTGGCGCCTTTCTCAGCGTTGTAAGCCGCGCCATGCTCGCCCTCCGGAATGGCCTAACTAGGGCACTGGCTGCGCGGATGCTCACGCCCCAGGTGTACTCATCTTTTGCTACAGGCCCCAGACAATATGATGGGACATTCTATGAATTTCGTACCTATTATCTTAAACCCTCAAAGATGAATGAGTTCCTGGAAAATTTTAAGAAAAATATTCATCTTCGGACAGCTCACTCTGAGTTGATTGGATATTGGAGTGTAGAATTTGGAGGCAGAGTGAATAAAGTGTTTCATATTTGGAAGTATGATAATTTTGCTCATCAAACTAAAGTTCGGCACTCCTTGGCCAAAGATAAGGAATGGCAAGAACAATTCCTTATTCCAAATTTGGCTCTTATTGATAAACAAGAGCGTGAGATTACTTATCTGCTACCATGGTGCAAATTAGAAAAGTCTCGGAAAGAAGGAGTCTATGAACTGGCTACTTTTCAGATGAAACCTGGTGAGCCAGCTCTCTGGGGTGACGCATTTAAAAGGGCAGTTCGTACGCATGTTAATCTAGGCTACACAAAACTAGTTGGCGTTTTCCACACAGAATATGGAGAACTCAACAGAGTTCACGTTCTTTGGTGGAATGAGAGAGCAGACAGTCGAGCAGCTGGGAGACATCGGTCTCACGAGGATCCCAGAGTTGTGGCGGCTGTTCGGGAAAGTGTTAACTTCCTGGAATCGCAGCAGAATATGCTTCTGATTCCTACGTCATTTTCACCATTGAAATAGTTTTCTACTGAAATACGAAACATTTCATTAACTGCTATCAGATGTGTTCTACTAATGGTGCTAAAATTCTCCCAAGAGGGTCTCATTTTTATTTGAAGGAAGTGGTATGTTGATACACTATGTCCCTTGCATTTTTGAAAGCTGTATGTGTCCATTGTCACCTCCACTTCAGGAAATAATTCTGTTCACTTTCCCCGCGGCATTTCCGTATCTGTCATACGTTAAAAATATTTGTCACTACTTCGAGATCTTGACTCTTCATTTATTTCAGAATATTTGTTCTCTTTTGACAACCCTTTGCTTCATAGCATTTTCTTGTATTCAAATAATGTTAAATTTTCATGCTTGTGACCATATTTTTAAATTATTAATATGTATTATCAACCTTTTCAAAATGTCTGTTTTCTGAGTTTTTTTAAGTATTTTGTCCAGTAAAGTTTATTTTGTAACATCAAATGAGACTCATGAAAATATTAAACATATTTCTTTACTATGGAAAAAATAAATAAATAAATAAATAAACTCCATAGCATTGGGAAGAAAAGGAAATGTTAGGGGTTTCCTGGGTGAGAGGAAGCAGCAGGGATAGGACGTGTGGAGAAACAGGAATAGGGGAAATCGTGACAGGAAGAGACACTTTTGAGAAATCTGCCGCTCAAGTGGACACGAGTGTAAGTCAGGCCGTGGGACATTGGAGTAACACAATTTATGAGCTTGATCTAATAATTCTAACACAGAATGTTCTAAACCAAAATGGAGACTAAACATTCTCTTCAAACATCCATAAAGCAGTCACAAACCAAAACATGAGTGATGCCGAAAATAAAATCTCCACAAATTCCAAAAAGCAGAAATCTTAGTGGCCACCTTTGCTGCCCGTACTACTGCATTAAAATTTAAAACTAGCAATAAAGGATAAAAAAAAGAAAAAACTTCGGAAATGGGAGTGAAAACACATTCTTTGAATTTGTTCTATGTTATTTCTGATTATTATTTAGAAATGCACGAGGCGTGCCATGTATATAAACAGTAGCAAAGATGTAATGAGGGCGGTTTTACTAGGGAGTGGGCGGGGACTGAAAGATCGGAACGGACCGTGGCACCGTTTAGACGGCAGAACCAGCAGAACTCGGGGATGGAGCTGACTGGTCCCCTGCCCTCGGTCACTGCCTGGCGAACGAGGGGTCCAGCTTTGCCCGAGCAGGGCCTTGTCTGTCTTGTTCCCCACTGGCTCCCAGCGCCTGGCACAGACCCACACCCAAGCCAAGGGGTTAATATTTTTGGTGAAAATCTGCATTTAGTCCTGTCCACTGAGCATCTGATCCCACCCAATGAGGCCATTGACATTTAGTGACAATGCTTTCCTATATCTAGCAAATATGCCCAGCCAAGCTTTGAGAAATAATTACCATCTTACATTCACATGTACCCTGCAGTTGACGAAACCCTTCAACACAAGTCATCTAGCTTTGATTCTTAAGATAAGATTATCATTCCCATTTTTCAGATGCTGAAACTGAGGCCCAGCTTATCTAAGGTCACAGCTGGCAAGTGGCAGAGCTAAGATTTGGACTCAGCTACTCAAAATGGAAATTAAAGAGGCTATGAAACTAAGTAAATAAGTGAACATTTATTGAATGCCTACTACATGCTAAACACTGTGCTAGGTGCTTTTAAAATAACTATTACCTTATTTTGTCCTCACGAGAACTTTATGAGAATGTTTGTAATCTATATTCATTTTCTATACCAGTGAGGAAACCAGATGGGAATCTGCCCCAGGCCACATGGCCAACAGGTCGAGGAGCCAGTCGAAGCCAGGTCCTGGGGCAAGGCTCATCCTCCTTCCCTGGGCACACTGCCCCTCATCTGACCCCAGGGTTTCAACTTTACCACCATCAGCGCATTGATAAGTACAAATTTCAGTGCAGTTTAATTCTAACCTGGATCTTTTCTTGAGGAGGATGTTGCTTTTGTCATTTAAATGCCATACTTTATGAAACTAACTAAGCTAAGGAACTGTTTGAGAAAGTGAAATGCTATTGATTGCTTAATAGCTGCTGCATAAATAAATCACCCTGGGACACAAATCGTCTGTGCTGTTTAAAGAGCTGGAGCCCAGTCTCTGGAAGAAGCCAAGGGAATGACAACACAATGCATATTAGAATCCAGTAGGAAAGACCCACGATAAAGGCGGTTTATAAATATTTCATAGGCTCGATAGTTATTTGTTCTGTAGTTCTAGCTCTTATAAGCATTGCAATCAGTTATTTTTAAGAGAATATCTAGAAAAGAATCTTAAATTCTGATCAGTAACTACAACAACGTTATAAAAGCACAAACCATCTGGATTAATTTTATGTGAACCTTAGTCTAAAAGATATCAATTTATTGATTTAAGAAATAGGTTTGAAGACAGAAGCAGTTCTTGGATACCTTCATACAGCAAAATGAATAGCTCTAATTATTGAGTGCGACACCCACTACGTGTTTGCTACAAATCTTATAGCTATAAATGTAAAAGCTACTTCGTGCTCTATATTTTAAAAGTGTTCTGAAATTAGGATCAATTTCCACCCACACAGGAAATAAAGAATAAACTCCGTGCTCCCATTTTTCAGAGAGAAATGAAAATACTGAGGAATTTATGCTGGAACAGGGAACAGGTTGGCAAATGGGCTCGCTTACTCATTCTTTTACTCACTCACAAGTTCAAGGAGCATTTATGGCATAGCTACTAGGTACCTTTAGATTAATAGTTTTGGAGAAGGAGAAGGGGTGTAGGTAAGCTAGAGTTAGTATAATTTGTTGATTAGTAAAGTTTAAAAAATTTTATTTAGGCATAATTGGCATACAATAAACTGTACATGTTTAAAGTATACGATTTGATAAATTTTGCCATATGTATACACCTGTGAATTCATCATCACAACTAAGATAACAAACATATCCATCATCCCTGAAACTCTCCTCATGTTCTTTTATAATCCTGCTCTACCCCTCTCAGCACACTTCCCCCTCCCCCACAATTCCCCAGGCCACCACTGATCTATTTCTGTCATTGCAGATTAGTGTATATTTTGTAGAATTTCATATAATTGGAATCACGTGATATGTTCTTTTTTGTCTGGCTTCTTTAACTCAGGGTGATTATTTTAAGATTCATCCATTGTTGCATGTATGACTAGTTTATTCCTTTCGTTTCTGAGTAGTCATCCATTGTGAAGCTATACTGCAATTTATTTATCTATTCACTTGTTGATAGACATTTGTGTTTCCAGTTTGGGCCTATTACAAATACAGCTGTGTGAACATTTGTGCACAGGTCTTTGTGTGGATTTAAGTTTTCATTTCTTTTGGGCAAATCTCTAGCAGTATAGTAATGGTTAATTTTAGGTGTCGACTTGACTGGATTAAGGAATACCTAGAAACCTGGTGAAGCATGATTTTTGCATATGTCTGTGAGGTGTTTCCAGAGGAGATTAGATTAGGAGATTAGATTCCAGTGGGTCTTGAGCAGATGGGAAGACCCGCCTCAGTGTGGGCAGGCACCAGCAAGTCTGCTGGGGGCAGGGAGAGGACAAAAACAGAGAAAAGGCGAGCATGTCCAGCTGCTTGTGCTAGGATGCACGCTTGCTCGCCTGTCCTTGGACAGCAACTCCAGGCTTCCCAACCTTTGGACTCCAGGACTGAAACCAGCAGCCCCCTGTCTCGCCCGGGTCTGAGGAGAACTGTCTCAGGCCTTTGACCCTAGATCAAGAGTTACACCATCCACTTCCCTGGTTCTGAGGACTTCAGACTTGGACTGAGCCACTCCGTCAGCATCTTGGGGTCTCCAGCTTGCAGACGCGCTGTTTCAGGACTTCTCGGCCTCCGTAATAGTGTGAGCCAATTCCCCTAAGAAATCCCCTCTCATCCATCCATCCGTCCATCTCCTATTGGCTCTGTCTCTCTGGAGAACCCTAATACAAGAGCTAACTCGTAAAGTAGGCGTATGTTTAACCGTGTTCCAAACCAGTTGTACCATGTTATGTCCCTCCTGCCCCCTGGCAGTGAGTTCCAGTTGCTCCTCATTCTCTCTACTGCTTCTTATGCTCAATCTTCTACGTTTTAGCCATGTGTGATTCGCAAATATTTTCTTCAAGTCTTAGCTCATCTTTTCTTTCTCTTAGCAATGTCTTTTGAAGAGCAGAGAGATGCATATGATTGGATCTTGTTATAGTTTTCTGAATCCAGTCAGACAATCTTTGCCTTTTGGAGTGTTTAATCCATCTGCGTTGAAGTAGCAATTGATGTGGTTGGATTTACATCTGCCATTTTGCTATTTGTTTCTTATGTGTCTTGTGGCTTTTTGTCCCTCTGTTACTCTGTTGCTGCGTTCTTCCATATTAAATGGATATTTGCTAGCGTACCATATTCATTCTTTTGTTGGTTTTTAAACTGCTTTTGAGTTTTCTTATTCATTGCTCTGAGGATTGCAATGTACATCTTAATTTATCATAATCTACTTCAGATTATACTAAATTTCATGAAAATAGAGAAACTTTTCTCCACTATAGCTCCCTGCCCTCCTCCCTTTTCTGTACTATAGTGGTCACATGCATTTCATCTGAATATGTTATGGACCCCACAGTATGGTTTTGTAAGTTTCGCTTTTTATAATTTTATGTCTTTGAAAGAAGTTAGGAGAAGAAAGAAGCAAAATGTATTTATGGAGTCTTTTATTTTAGCCCGTATATTTATCACGCTGGTACTCCTTCGTCTTGTCCTGCGGATTGGAGTTACCATCCAGGGTCATCACCTTGCTCCAATATACATGCATTCCCTCCCTCTTTCCCTTTGCTATTATTGTCAAGTTAACAGAAAAAAAACCAAACCCAAACTCTGTACAATAACTTAAAGAGGTTTATTCTGAGCTAATATGAGTGTCCACGGCCCAGGATCAACAAGTCCAAGAAGTCTTGAGTAAGCGGTCTGAATGTGGTCTGATTACAGTTTGGTTTTATATATTTTAGGGCGATAGGAATTGCAGGTAAAATCATAAATCAATACATGAAAGGTAGTGGTCTGGCCCCCAAAAGGTGAGACATCTCAAAGTAGAGGCTTACAGATTATAGGTGGGTTCAGAGGTTTTTCGAATTTTTAATTGGTTAAGGAAATAAAGCTTTGTCTGAAGATTTGGAGTCTTAAGGAATGCTTAAGATAAGGGGGGTCTGCTTATCAGAGAGCGAGTCACACTGTACAGATTCAAAGTGATCTGTTGAGCAAATTGACTGTCCACGGGCATGACTAAACCTTTGCCTTGCATGGCCTTAGGCCCAGTTTGCAACTAGTCTAAACTCCAACAGGGAGGGGGTAGAAGGAGGCGTATCAGACCTCCCTCCGCTTCATCTACGCTTCATGGCCAAAAACTCAGTTTTAAGGTGTTCTGGGGTCCCCTTGGCCAAGAGGGGGTCTGTTCAGTTGGGAGGGGTCTCAGGATTTTCTTTCCAGTTTGTAGTCATATATGTCACACATTAATACTATGTTGTCAGCTCAGTAGTACAGTTTCATAATGATTGTTTATGCAATTGCCACCAATCAATTACAGAAGAAAAGAGAAAATATGTATTTATGCTGTCTTTTACAATTAACTATGTAATTACCTTTACTGGCGCTCTATTTCTTTGTGTGAATGTGAGCTATACTCTGTTGTCATTTCCTTTCAGTCTGAAGAACTTCCTTTAGTATTTCTTGGGCATAGATTTTTCTGTACTCTGCTCGAATACAGTCAGCCCTTCTGCTATTCCCTGGCAGACCTGCCGCACCACGGAGCTGCGGGAGGATGTGGGGGTGGTGTGGCTGAAATTCCGTAGCTCCCACTGTTCCTTCCAAGCCCCAATACATTAAAAAAAAAAAAAAGTAACCACTTCTCAATTTGTTGTTTGCCTTTGATCATACTCTAGAGTCATTCTGAAATGATTATTTTTGACCAGTTTATCTAGTTTTATGTTGCTTTTTTGGAGAGAGGATTTGTTGCTGTTTTTCATTTGTCCCATGTGTTCTCAAGTCTCTATGTAAACAGGACAAATGAGAAGCTTGGTGCCAGGATGGAAGAATAACAGGCAAGGGCTGGCCCAGCAGTGGCAGGGGGGTGATCTCGTCGGACCCCGACTGGGGACAGGAAAGTACAACACTGTCCCGAGGGAGAATCCACAGTCTCAGGTGCTCTGTGGGATGGTGGGCAGACATCCCTTAAAGACCCAACTTAAAAATATCAGACTGGTGATTTTAAAGAAGTTTTTTTGCTGTGCCTTTTCTTAATCCACTGATAGGAGGACAGAGATGCCAGCCAGTTCTTGTGATATAGCAGACTTGATTTTCAAGTGAACAGCTCAAATCCAGCATCTTTGAAGATCTGAAATGTTCCACTTTCCCTGCCAAGAAAAGGCATCACATTAAAAAAAAAAAAATCAACATTTTCAGAAAATCTTTTTAGTTTTCCCATCAGGACAAAGATTTCTGAAAAGACAGAGGCAAGCTTCTTTAGACATCACATAAAGCAAACTGTGCTCGAGGGACAATGGCAAATGAACTAAGGAAACCGCAGCCAAATGAAATGCGACAAACAACTGTCATATTCCGAATGGTCAATCAACAGCTGGAACAACTTGAATGTAACAGAGTCTATTATGCTGAAAGTAATGATCTCAGGACAAGGGATACCTAGTGATTTGCAAATTTGAGTACAAAATAAATATTCACCCATGTCCAACTGGTAATTTTCAAGTTCTATCCATTTCGTATGGCTGAGAATATTACCTGGAACAGTGGGGCACTTCTGAAGTGAAAGGGGAAACAAATAATTCATCTTCATTTAAATTTCAATACAATTGCAGAATACAGCGGTACACTAGAAACAGGAATGATACACTAAGGGTATCTTTTTTACATTCCAGAATATCTCACTGTTTGGGCAGAATGGTTCTCTTACTGGAATTGTTCACAAAGCAACCTATTATATGGTGAGAGGTACCCTCCGGGCACCATTGAAATTAATATGAAAGGAACAATCAAGAATGCCAAGTGCAGTGCATAAAACGCAGGTAGGTGGTGGAAGACAGATAAGCAGCCTAGGAGGTTTAAGTTGCAGAATCTGAAGCTGCAGAAAGATGTGTTATACAATTTACATTACAGCCAGTCACGATTTTAGAATGGGTAATGAAAAGCTCATATAGCTAAGTATTGAGTCCATAAAGAAAACACAAAAAGCATTGCAGCACAAGGGAGCTAAATGATGGGTAAATAGACAAAGACGGTAATCAGAGAGCAGGGGGAGAAAGCTGGACTTGCTTTCACAAATCCATCTGGTTTTGGCTACTTCACCTGCACATAGCAATGTCTCTACAGTTGGATTCTTTTGAAAGTGGAGTTTATCCACCTCGGCACTACTGACAGTTTGGGTGGATAATTCCGAGTTGTGGGGGCATCTTGTGCATCGCAGGGTGTTTATCAGTGTCCCCGGCTGGATGCCAGTAGCACCTGCTGTCCCCGTTGTGATGACCAAAATTGTTTCCAGACAATGCCGAATGTCCCCTGGAGGACAAAATCGCCCCCATTTGAGAACTGTTACCTTAAAGGAAAGCAACAATATAAACTACTGCAGTGAATTATTTCATCTTGTAAGCATAAGCACTTCACCCTTTAAAGAGCATTAGTTATAATAAAATGTTAATTTTGGCTAAAAAGTCCTAATGCACACCAAATTAATCTGGAGGTAAACTAATAGTAGTTTTAAAAAACTGATGTGCGTGAGTTCTAGAAAATCTTTCTGCTGATTTGTCCCCCAATCTGTCTTAAAACAACTGGGAAAGTGCTTGGTCCCCTATCCATTGGTGAGCGATGCTTTTTCACAAAACGAAAGCACAGTCTGGCACCCTCGTAAGGCAGAGCGGCAGAATGGTAGTTCAACACTTCCTACATTTGAGGATATGTAAAAAGAAAGCCAGGTATATTTTGTAAACGAGAGAGGGGAAGAAGGAGGAAGAAGAGAAGGAGGAAGAAGAAGAAGAGAGAGAGGCAGATTTACATTTACAACGAGATGTTGAAGCAGCAGGAATGGTTTTGTTACCCAAAGCTCATCACTTATCCTTGGGGCCACATCAGAAGAACAAGAACAAGTGGTTTGAGAAGAAGGAAAGAGAAGTTTATTACTTTGCCAGCAAAGGAGGAAAAATGGCAAACAATGGTCTCAGAATGCACATTCCTCTCCATAAGCAGAAAAACAGAGCTTTTAAAGCGAGGATCCTCAGTTCTAGGCTACTTTCCTTTTGAGATTCTAATGTCCCATCTCTGCTGAAGACAAAGCCTGTGACCTCTGCCTGCCTGGGAGGTCCACCCAGACCTCCTGGGCCAGCTGCTGGGCCTGGGATAGAGCCAAGTTCAGCTGAGCCATCTCCTGTAACACAAAGAACAAAAGACATTCCCCTGCCCCTCCCAACCACCTGCCCACCTGCCCACCTGCCCGAGGCAGGGATTGCAGGCCTCAGTCCCCAAATAGAGTGGGGGAAGTTTTAAAGAGACAGAAAACATTTTTTGCCATTTTTTTCCCCAGACCATTCCCTCTGTCACAGTCTTAGGGTCATTAGGCCATCAGAAGTATGAAGGAGCCATTTTGAGTCTTCCCTAGTAAGTGACTCTTCAAAATTGCATGCTGGCTACAAGGTTATTGCTATAAGTTATGCTAGTTTCTGTTGTGTCTTTTTCTACTTGGAAACAGGACTATACTATTGACCTCATGAGGGCAGGGCTGATGTCTTGGCTGCCTGTGCACTTTCCCATCCGTGACACCTAGCCCAGTGCCTGGTCTGCAGCAATCACCCAATAAATGCTTCTTGAATAAATGAATGAGGACAGAAATGTCAATTTTCAAGCAGATAGGAATCTTAGCTCCTTAGCAACAGGGCCTTTTCTTGTATAAATGTTTGTGTAACTCATCTGAATGTGAGGTCTCTGCCTATATTGTTTGGGCAACGAAGCCCATCTGGTTGAGGCCAGGCAAGTGAGCTGCCGGAATCCTTTTTTCAAAAGGCCAGAGCATGGTCACTATTGGGTTTTCGATTCTGTTCTTATGGAACGGAGGGACAATATTCCCCCATGAAGACTAAAATTAAGACATCGTGTGTGGAAAGATGTCAGTACATGCTTTTCAAAAGGATATTGTCATCCCATTTGACAGATGAGCATGAAGATTTTGTTCATCAATATCACAGTCCTGTTACTAGAGAATTTCTGAAGTGCCACAATAACCACTCAGTGCAGGACATGACATTATTGGCCATGCTTCAGTCTACGCAAAGGCTGTGCAAATTAAATCATCTGAGGCATCAAGGGGCTTCTCCTCATCTTAAATAGCATTATCTCTCACATTGAAACTTTAACAACTCATCTAAAATGAAAACTTGAAAATGTGCCAAAAAGCAGAGCTGCCGGAGGAATAACGACATGGCTCTTGGGGAAGGCACCGAGATTCTAAGAACAGAGGGACCAGCAAGAGGCACGCTGGGATCTGAGTTCAGCTGGTGGAACGACAGTGCCCAGAAGCTACCGTGGATGGTAATGACAGGCAATAAAATACCCCTTTAAAAATCGAGCGAAAGATAAAGACAGTAGATTGTAGCAATGCTGCAAAAACCAACCGTTAGTGGATTAGCACAGGCACGGCGAGAAAACACAACTAAAAATTATTCAATCATACCAAATGCTTGCAGGGAAACTAGGCCAAGAAAGCAATCAAAATCAAATAGAAGCAAGGTGTGTTTATATAATTCAGCAGCTAAAAAAACTGAGAAATGTATTGCAAAGATATTTTGAGGGTTTCTAACCCCAGTTTAAGGGGGGAAAAATTAAGGAAACCTTCATTAACATGAAGAAAGAATAACACAGTTTTCCCCTGTTTCCCACCACCACCAGTGTTACTAGGAGACGTCACATCTCCTGCGAGAATTCCAGGATGCGACTGTAAAATGCAACACACGCTCACACAATTCGCACTGAGTTTGGTTAGACAACATATGTGGCAGACCTCTTCAATTAATTGCATTAAATGTTTTCAGTTATAGAAAGAAGATTCATGACTCATAGAGGCCATAAATGAAACATGGCATACAGGTAGTAATTACCTCAAATTGCATTCTTGAGTCTTTGAAGATAAATTAACCAACAATGAGAATTTGATAGCTGATGTTGCAATTAGTTACAAGTACAGCACAGTGACCTATATAACTTACTATTTTTAAAAAATCTAAAATTTACACAGGTTAATAGCATAAAAGATTCTTCACTGTTACTCATGGCAGAAATGCAGTTCTATAAATGCACCAGCGTGGCCTTCTTATAATAATTGCTTAACTCTTCATAAAGAGGTAGAATTACTCATGTTAATGCTTTGACTATGAATAGGAGAAGCTCTGATTAAACTAACATTCACTGATGACTACTGTGTCCTACCCACCTGGACAAATGACACTTTAATTCATCTTTCCATTGGTCCTATGTTTTTAGATACCTTCCCATTCCACAAATGAGAGAATGGCAAGGTGGGTGGTGGTGATGTGGCTTTCTCAGGGCCACATGTAGCTGTCCTTCATCACGCTCTCATCACTGGGCCAGGGTTGGATTGTGTCTGAATGACATGCCTGTCAAAGCATTCTTGGTGGGTCAATAAGTAGGGTCAGTTCACAGGATATGTGTTTCTGTCTGCCACGCATCCCTGCTGCTGGTGAGCCAGCTCTCTCGAAGCCCATAATAGTCTTGCTGGTTCCCTGGGGTTTGAGTGGAGCTGACCTCTGAGTCCAGGAAGGGACACACGGCCCTGGCTGGCCACGGAGGGCACAGTATGAGCGCAGTCAGAGAACCTGTTCCCTGGGTTCTCAAGCTCTAAGGACCACGCAGGCCTGAGCTGTGGCAGTCACATTGTTTGATGTGAGACCAACATGGGGACATGAGGGATGAAGAGAAACAACCATATCAACATCATTTTAATTGTACCCTGAAGCCAACTCTATCTGAAAAAATTTTTTTTAATTAACTAAACACCACACACTATATTTTATTAGTTTCCCCTGAATGTCCCTTTTCTATTCCAGGATCCCATTCGGAATACCACGTTTCGTTTAGTCGTCAGGTCTCCTTAGACTTCTCTGGGCCGTGACAGTTTCTCAGACTTGCTTTGTTTCTGTTGACCTTGACAGCTTGGAGGAGTGTTGGTCAGGTATTAGGCAGAATGTCCGTTAATTTTGGCTTGTCTGGTCCTTTTCTCCTGGTTAGACCGTGGTTGTGGGTTTTAGAGAGGAAAGCCACAAAGGTGAAGTGCCAATCCATCTCATGTCACACCCAGGGCACTTGCTTTGTCATTGATGCTGTGACCGTCCTTCAATCAAAGACCCCAGGGGCACACCTGCAGGTGAACAAGCTGAGTTTCTCTCTCCTTGCAGTGAGAGAGAACACACACCGTGGGGAACAGTGGGACATCTCAGTGGGAGGGTGTTAGAAGGAATCTATTATAGGATTTTGGCTTTGGTTGGGTGATTTGGGGGCGGGTCTAGGGAAGCGGAGGTTTCCTCTAGGTTGGATGCTATTCGAAAGCACGACTTCTAGGGAAATTCACGATTATCTCAATAAATCTTATCTGCAGGGAGGGGAGATTAGCACAAGTTTTTTTCCCCACCGTAATCAAAGTTCTATTGAAAAACTGACACCAAAATACAAGATCACTGCTGTATACCTTACAAAATCAAACATAATCACATTATCTGTTAGATTAACTAGAATCACTGAACTGATAAGGTTTTCTGGGGCAAAACACAAAGTCAGAAAGTTGTGTGGGTGATTGGTGCTGCTTTCTTATAAATAAGCCTCCTTCTTCCAAGCTGGCCCGTCCTCCTGCAGGCTGGCACAACCCTGGCTGGAAATCGTGGTAATCTCGTAACAACCTGGACATTTTACGTCCATAAAATAAGAATCTGGATTTTGAACTAGATGGGTATGGTAAATCTCCAGCCACAGGCCTGCTGATCTCGTCTGTACCAATGTACCTACATACAGGTGGACGTAGCTATCAAATCCTACCTGTAGGGAGGGGACTCACACAGGAAAAAGCAATAATTGGTGAAGGGTGGACTGAGGGCTGGAGAGGTGGGAGCTCTTCATGGGCCATTTCTGTACCTGGCTTCCATGAAGATGAAACTGAATTTCCAAACCCCAGAAAATGAGTCGTACCTTGTAAACCAGGCTTCCTAGTTTCCCATCACTCTCCGTCCTCTTCAGTGGAGTGGAAGTTCCACTCTCATCTCTCCAAGTGCTCTTGAGCTGCAGGGCACTAGAGAAGGTTCAGGTGACTACCCCTGGGGTTGAAGGCAAGATGGCAGGGATTGCGCCCTCTTGACCCCAAGCCAGATGGGTGGCAGCTGAAGGAGCCAGAAGGTGGCTGGCTTCATGGCTCGGCACCTGTTTGGAGTCCCTCAGCCCAAGTCTGAGTCCTGGCTCCACCAACAATGGATGTGACAGTGCGAGTTACTTAACCTCCCCAGTAGCCAATGTCCTCATCTGTAAAATGAGAATAATATTAGGATGAAACACATAAAATTATTAGTATGACTCTGCAACCATTTATTTTTAAATGACAAAAACAGCAATGCTGTGTATCAGCCTAACGAACAGTGCGCGCCCCGTGAGCTGCTATCGGGAAGGTGAATGGGCGACTGGTGCCGACCCCCATGCAGTCTGTGCTAAGCGCTAACGTGCGTTAGCTGTTAGGGAAGTTGCTCTTATTTCAGTTCCTCTTACTAATGAAAACTTTATAAAAAAGTCACCAAGGAGATTCCTTTAAAAACAGGTTAAGGAAGATGACGCGTGCAGAACAATGAACTGGATTCTAGATTTTTCCAGGGATCGTGTTGCGGGGCGAGGGGGTCCCATGTATCAATTAAGAATCTTTTTGGGGGTCCCATGTATCAACTAAGAACCAAACGTGCTTCTGGGAGCCCAGGGTGTCGCCATGCTCCAGATAAGAACTGAGTCTGAAAATTCAACCTGAACAGAAAGCCGAGTACTACTCACTGTGTCTGTCCAGAAATAATAAAATGTCATACTAACAGCAGAAGACCATCTAACAAATGAATGAAGCAGCCGCATTCTGGCCCTGAGCTTGGATGATCTGAAGAAAATAGGTTGTTCTTTTAAAAAAAAAAGGAAGGGAAGAAATAGGAGCTTTTGTTCTGCACCAGAAAAGATAGAGTTCTTTCACTCCAGCAGTCAGTTTCTATACACCACGAGCACTCTCCTGTGTAGGAAAATCAATAAAGACAATAAATAAATGGCAATCCCATTGAGGGCTGCTCACTAAGTGATTAAATGTTTCAACCCCCAAATACTTGCAGGCTTCAGGGATACAAATCTGAATGAACATATGTAAATGGAATTAATGCTCAAATAATTTTCTAGTTACTTAGCACAAATGTGCAATTACTAATACTGCCATAATTTATGTTTGAATATTTATCCCCGTTTTCCTAAGCATAAAACCTTTAATCCACTTTTCTGACATAATTTGAAAATAGACGTGGGAATCTTTTTAATCATTCTATGCTTTTTTTGTGGAGAGGAGAAGGAGGAAAAAAAAGAAGAAAGGCTCTCGGGAACACTTGTTCTAAGGGGAGGTGGGGCAATTTCTGATGTCTCCACGCCCCCCACAGGAAAGGGAAGCATGTGGTCTTTCCAAATCCACGATGAACTTGGTGCGGGACTATCAGATTCAGATTTCAATCTTCGTTGCAAGGACTCCAGCCATGCAGATAAGGGCTTTTACAGGTTATTTACAGGAAAAGTCCTCTGAGTTGTAATGAGGTGCCTGGAGGAGGGAGATGGTTCAGAAATGACCTGAGATTTTGACACGTTAGCACTGAGGGGAAGGAAGGTTTGCGCCTGAGCTGAGACCATGTTTTCTGTTTGCTGTTGACCTTCCTTGGTGAGCACGGGGTGGGCTCTCAAGGCTTCCTTCTCCCTCTGCAGCCTGCCTCATTCCAGCAGGGGTTCATATCCCGTCTGTCACTCCACGCGGCAGTCACATTGCCTTGGCTTGAAAATTATGGTCCTTTAGTTGCTTCTCAAGTGTTTTATAAACTTTGACACAGGACCGAAATGGCTCCATGTTCAACTTCTTCATGTTCCCCTCGCTTCCCCTCCCTGCTGTGCACACTGGAAGGGAAACAGCCAACACTCAGAAAGATCGTGACGATGGGGGCAATGGCCTCATCTATCTGCACCCCTTGCTGAGAAGGAGACTTGCGGTTGAATTCCCGTTCTGCTACTCACTCCTTGGGTGTCCTTGGAGAAAGTTCTTCTCTTTGAACCTCTGTTTCATCATCTGTTAAAGAAGGAAGGAGGGAAGGGAGGAGGAATGGACATGTAGAAGTGGGGATGGAGAGGATAGGAGGTGGAAAGAAAGGAAGGAGAGAAGGAGGGAAGGGAGGAAAAGGAGCAACCCAGATAGTCTTCAAAGCTTCCTTCTGAACTTGAGATTCTACTGTTCTGAAAGTCCCAGATCCCCCAGCCTTGTTTGCTAAGCCTTCTACACTTCTCACATGCCGGTCTCCTCTCTCCCACCTACTGGCCGTACCGTGAGTACTGTCCTGCTGTCTCAGAAGGCCCAATGAGTTAGGATTTGAATTCAGAATTTTCCCTGTCTGCAGGCCTCCCAAGTCCCAGGCACCTGGGGATGGGGACAGGTGAGCTGGGTTTGAGCGCCAGTGATGTAGGTGTGTATTTCTGCATGTAAGGAAAATTAAACACAACGATATCAAGGATTATTGTTGACATTGATTAGAATAATGGATAGTGGAGATATAAGTAAGAAGAGAAAAACTATTAAAAGCTGGTTTGGTTATAAAAAGTAAAATAATATAGTCATTTATGTTAAATTCTTATTTATATCTCATTACCACATAGAATTTTGTCATCTTGAAATACATGCTAGATTAAATTGTTTAAAATTTTAAAAATATGTATTTATTTATTGTTTCGAATTAGGCATTTCATTCACTTCAGCCAAAACACCAAAGTTTAAGAGTGCAAACAATGAAGTCTTCCTCTTACCCTCTCCCTCAGCCACCCAGTTCCTCAAACATTACTGTTTCCTATGTGTCCTTCTTTATATTAATATAGCAAATATATAGGTCATTCTTCCTGCCTTTGTACACAAATGATGGCCCACCATAAGTCATGTACATTTTATATCATTTTTAAAAAAAATCAACTGGTCACATGGGCTCAGCCCTCATAATTTTCAAAGACTTGGCATATTTTGATTATCACTGATCGTATTTATTTATTTGCATAATAAACACATAAAGCTTATAACATACTGGACGTTGCTCTAAACTCTTTTTAAGTATTAACTCACTTGATGCTCAGCTAGCCTGTGATCTGGCTAATGGCTCTATTAAGGGTATCCTAAAGGAAGATTCGGTTTATCTAAATTAGTCGTTCTCAAGGGGAGCTGTACCACTCCCTGGGGCATTTTGTAAATTTGCAGTGGCAGTTTTTGGTTGTTGCAGTGATTGCTGGGCACCACCAGCATTCGTTAAGAGGTCCTGTGGGACAGTCCCGTGTGACAAAGCATTATCCTATACCACACTGCTTTTAAATGTCCAATTGCACATTCAGGTAGGTAAAAAACCTGCTCGTGATTATCCAATCCTAGAACCTAACTCTGGTCAACGTACAAGCACAAAATACTTTCCTCGTGGTTTTCATATATAGAGCAGGAGTTTCCAGGAATTCAGCAATGGCGTAAATTGAGGGCAGGTGTATTTTGTTTCATTGAGCGCATGATCACAGTTCTTCACTATTACAGAAAATTATATTGCCGACAGCAATTCCCCTTGTGGGAGGTGAGCCATCAGGACAACCAGCACACCTGTACCAGAGCCGCCGTGTCCTTGCCGACTCCTTGATCTACGTCAACAAGAAGCTCAGGTTCACTTTTTCTCTCTAACCAGGATTTGGAAACAAGAGACCAAGAGAGACACGACTTCTAAAAGCAAGGGCGTGGGAGGGGCCAGCGCCACTTAAGTCTATATCCTGGGCAAGGGCTGGCCCAGGAAGAAAGGACTGGACTAGATACCCACAGCAGGAGAATGGGTAGAGTGGAGTTAGGACGCAGAGCCAGACAAGATTCCTAGGGAAAGCGAGGGCAGAGGGAACCTTGTGCTAACCTGAAGGGGACCCAGGGAACAAGGGAGAGCTTACGGGGTCTCCCTCCCGGCACCAGCCTGTGGTAGCAACCAACCAAAACGAACACACATGGCCATGTGCTGTAACTAGCAAAGCCAGGGTTAGAGACCTCGCAGTCCAGTTTTGCTGACATGATGGAGATTTAATTATCTTCCTCTACTTGGACCATACTGCTGCTTAAATTTAACAAGGCAATGGAGATAAAGAAAATGAACTTTTAACATAAGAAGACTTCGATGGCATGTTAATTGACTCTTTAGGGATTTAAATATAGGACTGGCCATTTTTGGTAAATTTAACCTAAGAACACTGGACTATATCCCTTTAGTGTAAGATTGAGGATGAAGTTGTCTTCCCCTTTTCCTGTTAGGTGGGGAGGAATGGAGAAGGCGCCCGTGGACCACCAGCATTTCAGGAATAACTGCCCTGGCTGTTCACCTGCAGGGTGCCTTCTTACCAGGTGTGTCTTAGCTTGTATGACAGCATCATCAGAAATACTCGTGCTCTCAAGGAAATTAACTAAAACAGAGTACCCATGAAACTTAAGATCAACAGTGAGATGATAAAACACAAGAGGATATGAAAAGGGAGATATGAAATTAAGGAAAGGAATTGGGGGCAAAATAAATCCCAGCACAGAACTAATCGATCCATTATGAACAACAAGAAGAAAAATTGGCTCCGCAGGAAATTGAGTCGGAGACCTGGGGAAGAGATCTGAGAAGGCTGAACAGAATGCAGAAAGGAACCAGAATGATAACAGAGAGGGCAGGCAACAGAGATCAATGTATTAACATTAATAAGCAATGGAACAGAGAACATAGCAAAAGGTGGAGAGAAACATGAGAGAAAAAATTTTCCTGAAGTGAAAATATTGAATCTGCCCATCCAACAGACTCACGAAATTCAATGAAACAACGATCAACAGGAAGACACACCCTGGGGAATTTACTGAACTTGAGAAATAAAGAAGGAACACTCCACTTATTGAAGACAGGATAAGTCTCTTGGGGAAAATTAAGTTCAGCTCAGCTCAGCCAATAGACTTTTATAGATTTGGGGGAATCAGGTAAGTGACCCAAGACTTGCCATTTGCAACCAAATTTTCATTCCTATATTTCAACAACGCAAAGACATTCACAAATGTGCAAGGACTAAAGAGATATATTGCCCTTGTATGTGAGTCAGAAAAGTCTGCTTAATAAAGCAATCTTGAACTCGGAGAGGTTGTAGAATAGGAAAGCCGTTGTCGGAAAGGGTTAGAGGTAAACATTGAATCCACATAAATAAAGCTAAATAACTTTGGTAATTAGGTTATTAAAAACACAATGTAAGTTTATATGCAAAAATTTTTTTAAAATGTAATGAAAAAATAAAAATGTTTATAAAACTTGCTATTACAAAGAGAATGTAAATATTTTGTGCAAAAATTAAAATGTAATGATAATAGAGTGGAATAAAAATATATGCTAATTAAATATATCAGAATATACCAATTAAAATTAGGAAGAAAAAGGATGAAGCAAGCAAAAGAAATGTAAGGGTACTAATTTCCTCATACTGTTTCATTTCCTAAATTGGTAAATGGGGAGAGATTTAAGTATATTGTTTAAAGTTGTAAAGGTAGTGATTAGTTAGAAATTAAAACAGACTAAGTATCTTCCATGTGCCCCCAGGACAAAAAAAACATCCAAAAACACATAGTGAAAACAAGAACACCAAGAAAAAAACCAAGGAAGCAAAAAACCCAGAAAACATTAAATAAGATTACGAAATTGAAATGAAACATAGCTATTATAAAAATAAATGCAAATGTGATAAAAGTTAAGTTCTATTTTTAAAAAAAGAACTTACATTTGGGATCAGAAACTAAATCCAGCTATATGCTGTTAGAGACAAACTTAGAAAGTAAAAAGATGGCCAAAGATACACCAGGCGGCAAGTGGAACTAAAGCAGGGTTTATAAAGCAACATGACTATTAGGCAGACCGAAGCCAAGGAGAGAAGCATTATAATGCCGGGGTATAAAACCCACAATGAAAATGTACGTTTGATTCATTATACACCAAACAATATGGCATCAAAATAAATAAAGTGAAAATTGCAGGAAATAAAAAGATAAACCATTTGAAACAAAATAGTAAGGAGAGACGTTACCACACTTTTCTTAGTACTAATGACCTCTATAGGCTAAAATTAAGTAAATAAGTAGACAGACAAAAACACAAAGACAAACACATGGGATCTGATTAATATAATTAACAGCCATTTGTCTTCAAGAATTCATATACCTTATAAAAGTTGAGTAACAAACAAAACCTCAGTACATTTTCTGGCCACAATGCGATAGAACTAAAATTAATGGCAAAGGAGAAAAAACAAAACAAAACAAAACAAAACTCCACTACTAGGAAATGTACAAATATCTCCCAAACTACTCTCAGGCCAAAGAAGAAATCAAAACCTTAAATGTAGGGCAGCTAAAAATAACAACAAAATAATGACAACTTAAACAATATTTTAAAAATTATTATTACTTTTTGAAAAATTAAATCCTAAAACTGTACTCAGAGGAAAAACTAGTTTTAAAATTTGCTACTATCATTAAAGAATGAAAATACATGAATCAGGCACCCAAATCAAGTGCTTAGAAAAATAACAACAAAATAAACACAAATGGCAAAAGTAAGGGATAATAAAGATAAATGCAGATATAAATAAATTAGCAAACAAAAATGGCAGAATAAAATCAAGATTCAGTTTTTTAAGAGAAAAGAAAAAAACCCACAGTGGAATAAATAAATGACTTGCTAAACTAATCAAAAAGAGAGAAAGCTCCAAAACACAGAATTAGAAATAAGAATAGAAAAACAACCACAGATACAAAGAGAGTTAAAAGAATTCAAAACAATATTTTGTACACCTCTAGGTAATACATTTGAAAATGTGGATAAAAAGTCCATCAGATATATCTCTGTCCCCCACTTTTTCAGTCTCCCTTGCCAAGGGGACCTTTGCTGGGGGACAGTGAGCTTTTGGGAAAGTGTCTGCATTCTTGATTAAAAAAATAAATAAAAATAAAAACCAAACACAGATGTGTTCCCAAAGCTGCTGCAGTCTTCTTGCAACTGTGAGGGGAAAGCCAAGAGAATCAGACCGATGACATGGTTGAGCCATGGAGTGAAATCACACTCTTCTAGCCCCAGTTTCCTTGTTGGAGAAAGAAATGTTTTGTTTGAATCTTCATTACCCAGGTTCTCTGTTATTTGCAACAAAACGCATTTCTAGCTGAAGGTAGACCTTGTTACCTCGACAAAGCCAGTGTTTTGCATTCATTTCAAAAACAGAAGCAAGCATGGGTGTCTCTGTGGCTAGTTCCATCCACCACGGCGCTGCAAGTGTGAGCCAATGCAGCTCAACAAGAGAACCAAAGAAACAGAAACAGAAAAAAGGTAGGTCAAATCCTCATTATTTTAGATGTTATGACTGATAATTAGAGTACCCGAATGAATGAACTGAAAACTATTATTAAAACTATAACTTGAGGTTGCTAAGAAATTAATATACAAAAAATAAATGGTTTTACTATATGAATATAACCACTAATTAGAATATACAGTGGAAGAAAAAACTGTTACAATAAATAAGAACACATTTGGAAAAGCAAGACTTAAACCCGAAAAAATTTACTTATTCTTAAAAGGCAATGCTTAATATTATACTGTGAGTACTCATTGTATGAAGTATAAATGCAATACAATTTTAACATGAAGAAAGCTAGTGCAAATATTAAAGTAAAGCAAAATGGAAATCATGAAGAAAAATATTAAATGGAACAAAGATATTTGATCTTGTTAGAGAAGCAAACTACTAAGAAGGAAGATAAAACAGTTGATACATTTTTATGTTAAGAATTGTTTAATGCAAAAACTGTAAGAAAAATCAAAGCAATACTAACAAAAACATAATGGTGAGATAATTTAAAACAACTCTTTCAGAAATTGACAGGTAAATGAAGACATGATGGACTTGAATAATGTAACAAAAAATCCTAATTGAATAGATGTATTCAGAAGTATATGCCTAACAAACAGAAAATGGTCATTCAAATAGACAGAACGAACAATATTTGATAGTACAACAAAATGATTATAATCAATAATAAGTTAGTGTATACTTTAAAATGAGCGGAATTGGAATGTTCCTAACACAAAGAAATGTTAAATGCCTGACATGGATACCCCAATTATCCTGGTTTGATTAATTCACATTGTATGCCTCTATCAAAAATTACATGTACCCTATAAAGACATATAATTATTACATACTCATAATTAAAATTTAAAAATTTAAATTAAATAAAGATTAAAACATTTAAAAAAGAAAATAGTCACTCTGCTCAAAACCATATATATTATTCCACAAAGAAATCTCAGTTTCTAAAGGTAAACATTGTAACCAGCTCAGTGAACAAATTTCAGTGACCCTTAATATGCTTTTTATAATCCTCTCCCTTAATGAATCACTCCACCTTTTGAGTTGTTTTTCAGAAATTGTGGATTTTCTACGAGACAAAGGACTTGAGATTCTGAAGGCCCCAGGGTAGACTTCCTGAAGCCAAGACTCTCCATCCCCCTCAGCCTACACATGGCCCATCTTTAAAAAGTCCATGATCCATCTTCTTTAGTGAGAGAGACAGATTGGAGGCAGCTTCTCGGCTTCTCCTGTTCTCCCAACCTTTCTTCCCTGTAGTCCTCACTGTCTCAATAAGGGGATCTTTGTGTGATGAACAACTGGACCCAGGCAGAAACCCCTTGCAGTTTCGATAACAATGACGGGGACTCTTCTAGGACGGCTTCGCTCGTGGCTCATTGGCTGCAGATCAGGGAGAGACCAAAAGCCTCCCTCGGCAGCTGCCTGGCCATTTCGTCAGAGGGCAGCACTGGACTCTGCCACCAGCTCTGCTGTCACCGGCCTCCAGTCCGCTTGTGACTGCCTCCTGATTGCCTCAAAAGAAAGGACCTCTGGGTTTTGACATTCACATCTGAGGAGCGAGTGCTATTTGAAGGTACCGCACAGTGGGGGACACTCCTCTCAATTTGGGGAATTTTGAGGGAATTCCCATTTGTTTTGGGTTGGATCTGCCCCCAACTGTTTGTGACAGTGGGAACTAACCTGTTTTGATTTGGCACTCCCAGGGCTTATTAGCTGAACTGCAGCTCATTTGTTTGAAACCTCTTGAATTTCTCCTTATATTTAGTGTTTACGCCGTGTTGGTGTGTCACATGTAAATATGGAATCTGTTCAGCTCTCTGTCTCCATTGTCTTTTCTGCCTACTTGGAATTTGCTGTCAATGGTATTACAGGCATAGTCCATCCTCGGGGAGGTTGAAAGACACCTCTGTTGGTGGTTTCTCATGTGGCAGGTTCTAAGGTCTGGGAGGTTAAAAAACATCTCTGTCTTAAAGTCCAAGAAGACATCTCTGTCCTAAGGTCTAGGAGACTGAAAGACATATCTGTCCATGGAGACAATCTGGCCAAGATGCAGGGACACCCGCTGTTGGAAAGGAAAGGAACAGAAACATAATGTATATAGATTTGTACGGAACTTCAGAGGATCTCTTGACTACAGTTCTGAGATAAAAGCTATTGGCACTTTGTGTTTAGACGTGTTTTGCGTATTATCTGTTATGTCTACATGGTACCAAAATTGGTTTACAAGTAAAAGGAGCTCTCAGAAATTAAGTACATAAGTCCAAAGGCTTTTCAAGTTCATGTGAGTTCATGTGAGTTTAGTAATCTTTGGCAAATAAGCTGGTTTTTAAAGAAATTATTGGTAAAATAAAAAAGTCTTCAAAATTGTCAGCATACATTTTTGCCTAGGTTTATTGGTCACTTTCATATTTGAAGGCATCACGGTTTGACACACAAGTTATAAAACTATAAACCCAGCCAAAACAAATTGATCTGTATTTGTGTGAAAAGTAAGACTAATTTAATATCATTGGTGTGATGAAAACAGCTAAATCTCCTGAGTTAACAACAAAGTTACCCATGTGTTTAAGTTTAAGGTTCTTGCTTAGGTAAAAAGTAGTCATGCCTAAACAAAAGTAAGTGTCAGTATTAGAATAAATGAAACTCTAAGTAAATGATAGCACAGAAACAGAAACTTATGGTCAAAGATTTATGAAGATATCTTGGTTTTGGTCTCTTAATCCTAGTTGCAAATGCAGTTTCTGCCACTGACTTTACTGTCTGGAAAGGTACACAAGAAACCTGTTTCTGACTCACTCTATCATTTGATATTAACAGTACTGTTAGGGATTTAAAACTTCCCTAGGAGCTATAGTTATAAGAGCATAAATCAAATCGGAGGCTTATGTTGTCCCTTTGGTCTGGGTCACTCTTGATTTGTTCTGAGTACTGGTTGCAAACTAGCCTGTTATGTGTACATCGTGTTGCCATAGCAAAGGCCTTTGCCTAGGAAATTTGAAAAAGAATTCCTGAACTGTTAATTTTTGTATAGTAATTTTTCTTGGAATCCAAAAAGAATCTCAAAACAATCTTACTCTTTGGAAGTATTACATGTACTTGAATTTACACTTAAGTAGGAAAATGGTTTGAGACCATTTAAATTGCTTTTAAAATAGCTTAATCTTGATCCTTAGGTAAAAATGTTATGTCTTTGTATCATTATTTGAGATGTTAAGGATTTATGTTAGAGGTTTATTCTGTCTACAGTCAGGTGATGTCATGTCAATAAATTTTATTTTGGAATGTTGGTATTTTAGAAAGATCTGATTAGTTAACATCTTTAAGCAGGAAGTGTTCTAAAACTTCTATATTTATAGAACTTAAAGATGTTATATTACACAGAATAGTAATTCTTATTAGAATACTTATGCTTGTTATCTTGGCAGGATTTGTTTTTTAAGTTTAAAAATAATAATTAAAACAAAATTTGGTGATAATTTCTTGGTCTATGTTTGAAAATTCTTTTCCTTCTATTTTTCCCCAATTTTGTTTAAGACAATATGTTTAGATATCGAATTTGTTTAGACATTGAATGACTTTGTTGAGTGCACAACTCATCACGTTGGTTGTGTATCTAATATTCACAGGCTATAAAAATGGTTAACAGACAATAACTCAAAATGATAACCAGGATCTAAGTATTCTGTCTCTCAGCTGTACTGGTGTAGAATTATTCCTTTCTTCCTGTTCCTTTCAGGGGCTCCACCTAAAGCCAGTAATCTAATTAAGAAATAAGCTAAATTGAAAAGAACAGCTATCTAACTAAATCAGGCTGTACAGTTAGCTGACTAATTTAAAGCTCTTTGTAAAAGAAATTTTATCTCTATAAAAAAGAAAAATCTCCATTTATAATGCCATATCCCTCCTGAACCTAAACCACTAAAAACTTCTAAGATGAAAAGGACGATGGCTCAAAGTTTACATAACAAATCTTACCTTTGTTTAAGTTCTATGCCTTGGACATATAAATTTTCTCCCCGGTTTCATGTCTTTGGAAGTGCAAATTTACAGATGCTTAGCACAATTGTTTAGGGCAATAAAACAAGTAATGGAGAAATCATTACACTAAAGTGGGGAAAGCAACTATTTGAAAACTGGCAAATGAAAAATCTTATAAATGTATAAGATCTGCTTCTGACTGTGTGTCTGTATGTGATAATTTCAAGATTCTTGTCGGTAATTTGAAATATTAAAGTAAATTAAGTAGTAATCATAAAATGTCTTAGTTATTTCTGGGTAAATTACTGAAATAATTATTAAACTTAAATTTATATACTTTAACATCTTACCTTAACATAATATAAAAAGCTAAATATATTTAGATCTATTGGAATCTGATAACAATTCAAAGTTACTTTAACTTCCTAGGTTTTTCATTAAAAATAAGAGTTGCTAGGCGGGCATGGTAGCTCATGTCTGTAATCCTAACACTCTGGGAGGCTGAGGTGGGAGGATCACTTGAGGCCAGGAGTTCAAGATCAGCTTGAGCAAGAATGAGACCCCATCTTTACCAAAAATAGAAAAATTTAGCTGGGCATGGTGGCGTGTGCCTATAGTCCCTGCTACTGGGGAGGCTGAGGCAGAAACCCAGGAGTTTGAGGTTGCTGTGAGCTGGGCTAATGCCAGGGTACTCTAGCCTGGGCAATGCATGGAGACTCTGTCTCCAAAAAAAATAAAATAAAAAAAAGAATTGCTAATAGTTAATATTGTAATTAATATTTAAAGCTGGTAGATACAAAAAATTCTATATGCGAACTATATTTTTTAAAAAAGCAAGATTTGTTTTTGATAAAAAAGGATTATAAAAACATGGAAATGTGGTTTTGTTTTAAAAAAGCAATCTTCCTAATTTAAAAGTTTTAAAAATTGTTCTAAATTAAATGAGAAAGATAAAACTAAATAGATACAAAAGTTAGGAAAGAAAATGGTAAAAATTATAAAAGGTTTATAAAAATCTTATCTTATGATCAGATTGACTAAAATTAGATGGAATTGTTTATAAGGTTTTATTAAAATTAGCTTTACCATTAATAATACACTAACGCAAAGATAAAAATTGGCCTTCTCTCTTAAACAAGATTTTTATGGAATATTAATATAGTAAAAGATATTTGTTCCCCTGTTGAGTAAACTGAAAGAAAAAAAAGGAGAGATTCAGTTTGTGTCTTTATTAGCTTGTTTTTTAGTTTGTCTTTATTAGATCTTATCATTTAAGAAACTGAGTCTCTTCTCTATCAAAGAGTAAGGTTTTTGCTTTTTAAAATCTTTGAATTATCACTTTGGCTGAATAAATGATTTATTTTATAATAACCTGTGATTATTAGACAGTGTTTTGGAACAACATGTGTTTTAAACCTTTGATAGTTGACAAATTTTCCAAAATTGAAATTCTAAATTCAGTATTTTTTACCTCAAACTAGTTTTGTCAATATTAAAGCCACCGAAAGTCCAAGAGAGACGCATTTAGTATGTTAAAATCATACAGGAAGCATTGTCAAATGTAAAATGGGGTTTAAATTTCTTTAACTATGTTTATATAAACATATTGTTACCATGTTTATTAATTTTTTGGATCATATGAGATTCCTAAAATTCTGATATGTCTTGGTATATATTATCAGTAATAACTATGGTTATTATGTTAAATTGTTGTATGCTACAAAAATAACCAAATTTCTTGGTCTTTAACCATGTCTATTCTATGACTTTTATCATCCAATTGTTATTTTACTTTAATCCTTCTCAAACAACAGTTTATAATCAGCTATAGTCCAAGATTTGCTTCTGTAAGAAAAAGTCATAGAAACATGACTTTTTGTTCAAAACATTACTGATTCTTTTCACTTTATTTTCCAGAGTTAAGACAAATATTAAGTAAATAGCAAAGTCTACCTGATATATCAAGAATTTAAAAACTATTCAAACCCACTGGCCCTAACTTGTTCTCCACTGCCAACATCCTGTTGCTGAAACTACAAACATCCTCCCTCTAGCTCAGGGACTACCACAGAATTGGGGGCACATGTGAGATTGTAAGGGCCAGTGTCGAGGGATGGAATTAGTTCAGACTTTCCAGATCAAGGATGGACACAGATATCTAAACAGCTGGCAAAATGAGAGACTTTGCTTTTGGGGGCCATGTGGTCCAGGCATCCATCCCAACCATAAAGAATTTCCTACTTCCCATAGACTTGAAATTACAGAGAGGACATCAAGATACCTGGTGCCAGAGCTTTGACAAATGACTAAAATACTGCAAAAAATATTGCTGTACAGAGAAAGTCTCTAAATTCCTTAGCTTAAATGGTTAACAGTGCTTATGTTTTATATAACAAATTGCCTTAGGTCTATAACTAAACCCAAGATTACAACGCTGATAGATAAGTTAATTTTATAACCTTGCTTTTGGTGTTTGGTTTTGTGCTCTTATGTTGCTTAAAAGATTTCAAAAGTTGATAAGTGCCTGTCCACCTCCATTCCCATCTGGTGTAGAACATGTAATTGGCTAGAAGTCTTTTGACTTTCAGTTCCTTGGCCGTAAGCGTCCCACCAAGAGACAGGATGGACCTGGAGCAGGTAGCCACACACTCCCGGCAATGATGGGACAAAATGAAATTTTGGCCATTAATGCTGCCTCTGGCAAATCTTGGCCAAAAGCAGGGAAATATAAACTAAAATAAAATCTTAGGTACCACCCCATCCTACAACTAAATGCACTCCCTCTTGGCCAAGGGGATCCCCCTCCCAAAAAAAAAAACCCTTAAAACTGAGTTCCCAGCTGTGAAGGGAAGGGAGGCTAGACATGCCTACTGGTTTATTCAATACCTATGGGCAATAAACCAAATAACAGGGATCATAAGCAATCTGCACCTTATTTCTCTAAACCATTGGAGGTGATGACAAAAAGATGGCCCACTTGTCTTGAGAGTGGTGGCTGCTACTTATGATATTTTACAGGAAGCTGAAAAGTTTACCGTTGGGCAACTGGTGACTGTTCAGACCATGCATTATGTCCCTACTAGAACAAAAGGGAGGCTTTTGGTTAATGGCCAGTGGCCAGATGGGTAACTTAAATATCAAGCTTCTTTGTTAGATAATCCTAATGTAATTCCAAAGGTGGGGTCCACCTTAAATCCAGCCACCTTGCTACCTACAGACTCTCATTCCCTATTCTATGATTATATTACGGTTATCGATTAAGTGTATTCTAGTCTCCTGGGTTTAACTGAGCAGCCCCTAATGGACCTAGATGAGGAGCTCTTTACGGATGGAAGCAGCCTTGTGGGACGGGGGCAACGCAAAGCTGGGTGTGCTGTGGTTACCAGCCAACAGGTAATAGAGACACAAGCCCTACCTCCTGGGACATCTGCCCAGAAGAATAAATTAATTGCATTAACTAGACTGATTCTAAGTATGCCTTTATGGTGGTACATGCTCATAAAGCTATTTGGAAGAAACAAAGGCACCTTACCTCTGAAAAGAAGAAAATTAAATATGGACCACAAATTCTTGCTGTTTGACTGCCCAGGGCAGTAGCCATCACACACTGCTGGGGACATCAGAGAATTGTCTATGGCAGACTTGAGGGCCAAAAGATCAGTCCAGCAATTGCCAAATCAGTTGTCCTTAATCCCCTCCCACCAATTGGATAGCCAGGGGACCTCTCTTTGTACAATAATACATCAGCAAATGATGTTTCCCTGAGGTCTAGGGAAATTGATAACATGCCAGCTCCAAAGGGACAGGTAAACAGGAGCAGGTACTCTTGGTGCACCTAATGAGTATATTTTTGTCTGTGGGATCAATGGAAAAAAATTCTTGGGCCTGTGATTGTCTAAACAGCTGGACAATGAGGTTCACTTGCTTGTTGGAAATCCTCCCTAAAACTGTTTCCATGAAGGACTAGGAGAATTTTGGATGGAAATTCCATCTAGGCAACACTGGACCAACATTTTCAAGGAGAGATGTTGGAGGGGGATGGGTACTTCCTCTGATATACTTTGCTACCTTGGTGGGGAGAGGGTGGCAGCTCAACATGTACTGAAAAGTTCCAGTTACAGGCCCAACATTTTTGTTCTTCCTCTACCCCAGCTATGTCTCAGTTCAGCAGGAAGCAGCCAGATAGATTGACGTCCTGATTCCCCAAGATTGAGGAATGAACTAAAAAGGAGGGAGCTGTCACTGGTTCCATGAATAAATTTCCAAGACCCCTACATATTTTTTATAACCCTTTCCCTTAACTAACTACTCTAACTTCTGAGTTGTTTCCCAGAAATGATGGATCTCCTGGAAGACAAAGCAGTTGAGAGACTGAAGGCGCCGGGGCAGACTTCCTGAAGCCAAGTCTCCATTCCCCTTGACCTGCCCCATGGCTGGTGGCCCGTCTTCCAAAAGCCCATGATCTCCATTAATCAGAGAGATGGATTTGAGGCAGCTTCTCCTGTTCTCCTGACAAGGCGTCTTTTGTATTGAAAAATTCCTTTTTTCCTTGCCATTCTTGTTGTCTCAATAATTGGATCTTTGTGCAATGAGCAACTGGACCTAGGCCAACACCCCCTTGCAGTTTTGATAACAAAATCATAAATGCCACTTTCTCTGACTATAATTTAATTAAACTAGAAATTAATGACTCTAAAATCCTGGACATTTAAAAATTCTTCTGTAGATAACATTTAACTTAAAAAGAAAATACAAATTAAATAATAGAACATTTGGAAACTGACACAAATCAAAGTACAACAAATTAAAGTTCTTGGAATGGGGCCAAAATAGTATTAATAGAGGAAAATTTATTGCCTTAAGAACATTTTTTTAGAAAACAAGGAAGACTAAAATTAAATGACTAAGCATTCAATGCAAGAATTTAGAAAAAGAAACATAAATAACAAAATAAAAGGCTAATTTATTCATATCTCATCTGAAGGATAAAATTAGAAATTACTGAAATAAAAAGCAAAAAGATAAACTTGATAAAGATAATCAATAGTTGGTTTTTCAAAATAGCAATAAAATAGACCAATCTCTGGCAAGTCTAACCAAGAAAAAAATGGAGAAAACTACTTAAAAATATTAGAAATATGAGACATAAATTAATGAACAAAATCATAAAAAGAGAATAATTACATGCTTTCTCTCTTCTAAGAAATTGTTTTAATTTAAATCTCATAAATTTTTTTTCCACTCACTCATTCTCTTACTCACTCACTGAATCTTGTAAATTTTGTTAAAAGAAATTTAACAGCTGCCAAGCAGAGGACTATTTTGTGACCGTTGTCATTACCTGAATGTGGGTGAACTTAGCTTTGTTTAGAAACTCCGTCTTCATTCCCCTATCACTTAAACAAAGTTATTTACACTGGTAGCAACATAAACAGTTGAAGTTTTTACCTAAATTCAGACTCCTTGAGATCACATAAAATGTCTTCAAAACTGAGCACACCATGATGAAACGCTGAAGGGGTCATGTGTTTGGGGCTAGGTGAGAAATCTAAGAACCTGAAAGCTTTTGCTTCTCTGCAGAGACTGGAAGAGACACCTTGGGGTGGGAGAAAGGACCCCCCCTTTGGTTGTTCTCTGGAAGAGTCCACTGAATTGTTGGAAAATTCCAGCTATGAAAATAGCACAGTTGACACAACCGAGGGTAGATAATGGTATTAAAAGAGAACTGGGAAAGAAACAGCATGTCTATAGTAACAAACATGCCCTATACCCAGGTCTTGTTTTCTAATATCATTCTCCAATAAAAGGAACCAAGGCTCCTTGGAGAAATGGCTCTAGGGCTGGGGCAGGAAATATACAGGTGAGCCTGAAGCTGCCTTTAGGGGCAGAAAGTGAGTTTTTACAAATAAATCAACAAACCCAGAACTCCCACAATGGTGGCGGTATGTCACAGGGACACAGGAGCTAACTGAAGGGACTCCCAAAGGCTGAAGATGAAGCAATTTGAGCACCAAAATAAAGTAGTATTGGATTCTAACCGAAAGTATAAAATATCCGTGAGTCCGTATACTTTACCTCTGTGGTCTTCCTCCCAATAATCCATAACCCCAGTCTTACCATGAAAAAGTTTAAAGATAAATTCCAAAAGAGGGAAACGCATAACCAGTACTTCTCAAAACTGTCAATGTCATCCGTCAAAAGCAAGAAAAGTCTGAGAAACTGCCGCAGCCAGCAGGGGCCTCTGGAGACTAAACGTGATGCAGGGTCCTGGATGGGATCCTAGAACAGAAAAAGGGCATTAAGTAAAAACTACAGGCATCTAAATAAATGATTGCTATGGTTTAAATGCGTCCCCCAAAGTTCTAGTGTTGGAAACGTGATCCCCAAAGCAACAGTGTTGAGAGGTGGGACCTTTGAGAGGTAAGTCAGGAGTGCTTTGCCCTCATCAATGAGTTAGGGTCGTTATCATGGGAGCGGGTTCCTTATCACAAGAGTAGTTTCGTTATAACAGTGAGTTCAGCTCTCTCCCACACTGTCTAGCCATGTGATGCCATACGCAGCAAGAAAGCCCCCACCAGATACAGTCCCCAGACCTTGGACTTTCCAGTCGTCGAACCGTGAGCAAATAAACTGTGGTTTATACATTACCCACCCTCAGATATTCTGTTACAGTAGCACAAAAGAAGGACAACTATAATCTTTAGCTAATAATGTATCGATATTCGTAACTATAACAAATGTATCATACTAACGTAAGATAGTAATAATAGAGGAAATTGGATGCGGAGTATAGGGGAATTCTCAATTTTCTGTCAACCTAAAACTGTAATAAAAATAAAAGTCCAATAAAAATAGAAAAACAAGTAAGAGATGGAAGTAGAATGTGGCCAAAGGAGCCTGACTGTATAGCCCATACTGTCAACAAGTAAATAATTTTCCAGGAAAATAAAATTTATCACAATTTTCTCCTCCACAAAGGGAATAAAAGCCTAAAAAGAGCAATAAGCCTAAATAAAAGTAACGGGTAGCCGGAATTGTGTATCTCCACCGACCTCCCATCCCAAAAGGCAATAGACCCAGCTGGTTTAATAAACAAGTTTTGCTGAAGAAACCAATGACTAATGTGACATTTAGGTTTTCCCAGAGAATTAAAAAAAATTGAAGTTTTCCTAAGTCATTCGATAGAGCTAGTATATCCTGACACCAAAACAGGACAAAAAACGGCACCCACATAAATATAAATCCATGCCACTTGTGAACATAGGTGCAAAATCTGTTGCAAAAATAAATGTGATGCAGGGAAGAAGATGGGGTACCGCACAGTAGGTCGGCAGGGAGGCCTGGGGGCAGCGGCTACTTATCGACTGTATGGAACCAGCTCAGTATTTAATAGTTATCCTGGTGTGTTCTGGCTATCAGCCCAGTCCTGGAATAAGCCCATTAATGTTGTATATCAGTGCACACCTGTGTTTTTAAGTCTGTAATACATAAATCAGGGTCTGGAAGGACACACACCAAACTGCTGACAAGGGGTGAGAGGACTGAGATCAGAACCACTGTTGGTAGCAAAGGGAACTTTCCCTTCAATGGTTCAACTTAGGATTTGTCAATTTCACAACGGCACGATATGGATAGGCATTCAGGAGGATCTGTACTTCAAGTACCCGTATAACCACTGTGTTTCTTGCATTCATTATAGTATTTGATAAATTACATGAGATATTCAACACTTTATTATAAAATAGGCTTTGTGTGAGATGATTTTGCCCAACTGTGGGTTAATTAAGTGTTCTGAGCACATTTAAGTTATGCTAGGCTAAGCCAGGATGTTCAATAGTTTAGGTGTAGTAAATGAATTTTTAACTTAAGATATTTTCAACTTATGGGTTTATCCAGCCCCAGCCCCATCATAAGTCAAGGAGCATCTGTGTATTCTATACAATCCAATCAAAATTGCAATGAAAAAATTTTGATGTGATGTTATAATATGATGATGTTGTTAAAACTGCAAGAGAGTGTTGGACTAGATCCAGTTGCTCACCACACAAAGATCCAATTATTGACACAACCAGGATTGCCGAGGAAGAAAGAAATTTTTAATATGAAAGACATCTTTTCAGGAGAATGAGAGAAGCTGCCTCAAATCCATCTTTCTGCGACTAATGGAGATCATAGTGTCAGGAACAGGGAGCTACGTGCCTGGGAGGCGGTTTGGGGGATGGTGAGTCATCAGGAAGTCTGCCCAGGGGCCTTCACAATCTCAACTCCTTTGTCTTGTAGAAAACCCACCATTTCTGGGAAACAGTTGAAAACGTCAAGTAGTTAGTTAAGGGAGAGGATTATTAAAAACATAGAGTTGGTTACAGTGATTTGATAATGTGAGTCAAAACTGATCTGTGAAAATATTTAATAAGCATGTACAAATGAAGAACTAAGAGTTTGGGGAGTACAAAACTTGCCTTACCTGATGCTGAAATATATTGGAAATCTCAGCATTTTGAAGAGTGCCATACCAACTCAGGAATAGGGACAAATGTCTATAGATCAGAAGATACTGTCCAGAAATAGACTCAAGTATATATAGAAATCTAATGTATGATAAAAGTGGCATTTCAAATCAATGGGGAAGTGATGGACAACTCAGATGGCTGTTTGTAAAACGTGAAGTTAGATCTCCATCATGCTGTTGACACCAAAATAGATTATGGAGGCCTCGAAGATTAAAATCTAAAAATCTAAAACCACGAGCGTACTAGAAGAATACATGCGTGGCTTATATAATATCGGTGCAGAGAAGGCTTTTCTAACCTGGTGAGAAAGCCAGAAATGGCACAAAGCTGGTTGATTAGGCTCCCTAAAAATTAAATATTTTTGCACAATAAAAAATACCATAAACAGATTCAAAAGATAAAAGATAAGCTGGGGAAAATGTTTGCCACATGGAGAGGATAAAAAATTATATCCTTTGTAAAAAATAAGAAAAAGTGAAAAATCCCAAGATAAACTTGAAAAGAAAGTGATAGACAGGGAATAGGCAAAATCCTTACGGAGGGCCATTTAGCAATTCTTCACGTGTAAAATGTCCACGCTCTGGCCTAGACATTCCACTTCTAGGAACCTATTCTCTGGAAACACTAAAAATAAAAATTACAGTATTGGTCATAATAAGAAAAATCTGAAAAAAAACCTGAATGTATATTAACAGGATATTAATTAAATAAATTGTGTTATAGCTATACAATGGAATACTCTTCAGCCATCCAAAATAAAAATAAATCTGTGTGTGTGTATGAACATGGAAATGTTTAAGGTAATTAAGTGAGAAAAGTTGCATAGCAACGTCATCACATTTTTATAAGATAATTAGAATACGTATATTTGTAGAAATGTAGAAAAGGATCTTGAAAGAATATATATCAGTTATGAGGATAATTTCTGAGAAGTGGAAAAGCAAAGTGGAATTATGGGAGACATCTCTATTTCTCACATTTATGTAAAGTTCGAACGTTTTCAGTTTGCATTATACCACCAAGAAAAATAACAATTAAAGCTCAGAATAACTTTAAAATTGTTAAGGTTCTTTTCTCACTTCCATATTCATAATTACCAGTAAAATAAAAATTTCCAGAACAAAAAAGGGCAACCAACTTGAATGATAAGTCAGCTGAATGAGTTCAGTGTCATAGGCAATCTTAGTTTCCAGCCAGAGTGTTAGTTCGTTCATAGGGAACTTTCTAACGTGGGATTAGGAGAAAAACCCCAGGGAAAACCATCACACACTCCCCCACAACTTTGTTCTGAGTCCTTCACTCTCCCAGGAGGCTGATGGTTAGCAGGGACAATGAGTGGTGAATAAATAGCTTTGGACAGGAAGTTGCCACTCCAATAGGAAACTTGGCAGAAAAAACAAACCAATGGAAGTTTTGTGAAGTGAAGAAAGCCCACCAGCTGCGGAACAATATGGGCAACGGTGCTGTAGTGAAGAAGCACTGCATTTGGGATCATAAAATTTGGGCTGTGTATCTCCCTTGATGATTGAATTAGAAAATCAGATGATGTCTTTCAGCCTCATTTTCTTCATCTAAAAGGTGGAATTAATGACACCTATCTCACAGGGCTGTGGTGAAGATTAAATTTAAATATGTATATGGAACATGTTGTAAATAGTAAGAGAGCGTGCACATGCAAATTGTTACTCTACTGTTAGTACTTGGGGAACGTGTTCCAAAGCAGAAGGTAGTAGTGGAACCACAACTCCCAGCTCGTGATGACAGTGCACCGTCACAGGGCTAGGGTTGCCAGATAGAATACAGGATGCCCAGTCAAAGTTGAATTTCAAATAAACAATGAATTCTTTTAAGTAGAAGTATGTCCCATGCTAACTGAGCACAAGTTAACATTTAGTTTTAACTATTTTCTATTGTTCTCTCCTTGTTTCAAATAAATTAGATGCATCTCCCCAACTCTTTTGAAAGCTCCGGGGGCAAACAAATCATATCATGTGTATATCTAGGATCTTCTGGGATGCCTGAACGTGGTCACACACAGAACAGGTGCTAAAAAAATGACAATGAGAGCAAGGATTTGCTTGGGATGTCGTGAGCACCTCTAATACCCTCAGTGTTTAAACCCACATCCTAATATCCATGGGACCCTATCTTTCATTTCACTGCTCCGGAGTTGTGAATCTGCTGGTGCTCAGGAGCTCAGGCACTGGCCTTGACATTGGGAGTTAAGGAAAGAAGTTCTCAGAGACCTAGCATGGTTGCAGACCTCTTTGCTCCCACATCAATGCAATAGCTCTGGTGTGTTCTGAGTCTCCCAGAACTTGGCTTAAAATCTTAAAATTCCTCCTATACTCTGACTCTTGTGATTCACTATGAGATAAATAGAAATTTTTAGACTCCATTTGATTGATTAAAAAAAAAAAAGAAAGATAATTTATGCCTTAAGCAGAGAAAGGAACTCAAATTTGGCAAGGTTTTAGGCTACCGGATTTTGGAAAGAAGGCAGCATTTCCTAAACACTGGTCCCTGTCATTCTTTCTCACTTGGCTCTTTCTTGCTGAACTTTTCAATGAGGATTTGGAGCTGCCACAAATGTCCCTGGGTTAAAAGAACATATTAAATCAGTGGTTGGTAAGAAGGGAGATAAAAACCAAAAAATATGGGAGTCACTCTACCAATAGACAAAATGGTAATCTAGATGCGCTATGTATGATCAATGCTGCATTTTTTGAAGGAAGATACAAAGTTTTCTATGGAATCCTTTGATAAATATACACTTGAACCACAAAAAAGAAAATGTGACAAGGAAATACTTTGCATACTGAGTTGTGGCCATGGCTGTGTAGGAGTGTACACCATTTCCAATTAAACAAAGAAATAGGCAGTAGAGAACCCTTCAATAAAAAAACAAAACCACAGAGTCTCTTTCAAAGAAGATGGGATTTTCACTCTACCTTATTCATTAAAGTTAGAAGCTGCCACCCCTTTAATGAGCAGCCTGAGGGTGGAGAAAGTGTCTTGAATAGCTATATTCCAGGGAGTGCTTGGCATCATCACGGAAGCATAATGTGGGATTGCAATTGTGTGGGGTTTTTTCCCAGTGAATAGGAAGTGATCAAAGATAACATTGCCTGAGAAAGAATTAAAATAGTGTAACATTGCATCAAGTTATAGCCAATGCCAATCATTATATGGATGAATGAACAAGATTCTTTAAATAATGGTATAGACGTGCTGTGGCATTCAAAATATAATGACCAGCTTCAGTGGGGTTCAAATAAAAATGCAAAAGCATGTGCCCACTCATCTGGCCGGAACAGTGAAGTATAAGCACATCTCTTTAAATAGATCTGCATGCCACATCCTTCATTTACATCATCTATAAAACACTGGACTGTAGGAAGTAAATTAATTCACAAAGGCAGCCTTAGTAATTTTATCTTAGCAATGGGAAATGCTATCTACGAAGAGACTAGAAAAATTAAAGGCACAATCAGAAAAAAAATAAAGCAAAAAGGACTGATGTAATTATAGTGTGATCACCTTTCCCTGTATGAAAGGACAGGAAAGTAAAGTACAATACAGGAATTGAATTCATCATTGTGTAGATGAGAGTTCCTGGCATATACTGCTAGACAGAGCTATTTACTGGAAAAAGTGTTGGTTTATTTACATGCTAAACAGCACCACCTTCTAGCTTCGAGCAACTGACAAATCACAGCACAGTGATGAGAGGAAGGAAAGGCAATCTTTCCTATTCCAGAGAGAATTGTAACAGGACAGACAGGGTTTGTCACAAATCCAAACATCTTGACCCTATCATTATAAAGTGGAATGCCCACCTTCTCCAAACATCTCCAAAGAGATCATCTTTGCTGTTTTGGTAAGAAGAATTGTAACAAGGAAACTTGACTCTGCATCCAGAAAGAGGAGTGAGAGAGGGGAAGAAAAAACAATCAACATATTCCTTAATCTAGGAAATCTCTGTAGCACAATGCTTTCAAAAGACGGCGAAAGTAAAATTTAATCTTTGACAGAGTACATAAACAAGACCAAAATCACCTCCTTGTGCACTTGACCAAAAAAGAAAGAAAAAGAAAAAAAAGTCTGATCTGATGAACAAAGACTGGCCGATGAATGGAGTGAATTGTTTTAACACAATAAACAGGAGATCTGAATAAAGAGATCAAAAGAGGCCAGACAGTGTAATGCACCCACAATTGCAATTGCTCCCCAGGGAGCGACGAGAATAAAATTGGAAGATTTTGCTCAGAGAGATACTGCCACTGGTTCTAATCTAGTTGTCTATGCTAATCAAGGCACAGCCTTTGAGCTTCCTCCAAAATTTTTCACTTTTTTGATTTAGAAAATAATGCTTGAACTTGCAGTTGATATATATAAACTCTGACAGATATCAGGAAGGGAAATGAGGGCAGCGAGTGGGAAAACAAACAAAGTTCTCAGGATATCGTTCTAGTCTTGCTAGACTCCTTGCTATGAAAGAAAGCTTTGGCAAATAATTTTATTTCTGGGTAACCATTTCTAAGTTTTATGCATTTACCTTATCCTAAATATTTGTATTTAATAACAATAATAAGAAAAACAACATAAAAGATAAGTTTTTTTCTTCTTAAAAGCCAAAAGGCTAGATAGAAGATTCACATAACCTGTATTGACAGCATATCCGTATTTTTCACTCGTTTGACATTGAGTTTACTGAGTGAGCTGTCTGGAGATATAGGAGCTTATAAGCCTATAAGGAGATTATCTGGTAACATTCACCTATATTACTTAAAATTTGTTAATAAGACTATACAAAGATGATTGGACAGAAATGGAAAAGAAATGTTTGCAAGATTCAGTTTGAATTTCAGTTGTGGTAGCCCAGGAACAATGATAAGCTCACAGTAAAGCAACACTTGGAAAGGCAGTGATGCAAATGCCAGGAAAAGAGGGAGGTGGTTAGCGGCCTAGAAATTGGCCATGCTTCCTTCACAGATCCCGGTATGTCAGTGTGTTCAGTGAGCGGCTCTGCAGATGGTGGGCACTCGCCAAGGGTGCGCCCCAGGAGGAAACAGGCCCCACACAGCCATCTGGCAGCTGACCCGGGCTGGGCGTAGGCCAGCAGGCGGGCGGACCGTTATCCAGCTGCCATTGCCGGCAGCCATTAAACAGGAGCCGTTGCCTCGCAGCCATTGCCGGTGGCCATTACCCTCCAGCCATTGCCGGCGGCCATTACCCTCCAGCCATTGCCGGCAGCCATTATCTAGGTGTCATTGCCGGCAGCCATTATCAGCCAGCTATTGCTGGCTGCCATTATCTAGGTGCCATTACTGGCAGCCATTACCCAGAAGCCATTGCAGGCCGCCATTGATCGCCCCGTCATCATTACCCAGCAGGCTTTGCCCTGCAGCCATTGCTAAATCGCCATCATCTGGCACCATTACCGGGAGGCCATACCCTGCTGTCATCATCCAGCAACTATTGCACGTGAGTCCCCAATGACCCAATGTGCAGCCATAGCCACAGGAGCCCAAGCTGCACTCCTGCAGGAGGAGCTGGCTTCGGAGCCTCCCTTCCTGAGCCAGGAGTCCTTTACAGCCACGGGGCTCAGCTCGCCCAAGGGAGCCAGGTTGTTTGCCAGAGGGATCCTGGGATTTGGCGGGATGAAGGGCTCATCGGAGTGGGTAGAAAGTGTCCTCTCTTGGTGGATGATTGAAGCCTGACCACCTGGGCAGGTAGTTGTCCTTGTGCAAGGTGCAAATCTGTACGAGGCCTAGGGATTCTGGAATCCCTCTGGCATTCTAAAGGGACTCAGAGAGTGTTTTATTTACCACAATATATCTCACTTCTGGGGGTGGAGGACTACTTTGAGATGCTGATTTGAATGAGACGAACTACCCAAGGGGGTGGGTTAACTATAAGCTTCTGTTTTGCCCAAATAGGTGTGCCCTCAGCCTGCCACTCCCCCACCCTGTGCTGGCCCACCTCTGCTCTTTCTCCTCCCACACAAGCCCCTGCCTCCTGCAGTGCTCTGTCTCACCTATAAGTAAATGCAACACAAAACATTTATAGGATTGTGCTCCGTGGTGGAGGACGAGGACTTGGAGTTCAGCAGGAGTGTGCCACTCAGTTGTACCCCAGCCCAGAACTTTATCACTTTTGTGTGGGTAGAGCAGGAACGGGGTTTGGTCACCTTATATCAAAGGTGTCCACCTATGAGGCTTGGAGTGAAGCAGGGTCCCAGAGCAGCAGGAGACCTCACCCACAGCATCTGGAAAGGAAGGGGAGGGACATGGCAAAGAACACAGGGTTTTTCTGATCAGCAGGGGGGTAGAAATGGAGAAATCTGTTTTGTGACTGTCACTGTGGCTGTTTTCTACCCAGGCTGTGTGTCCTGGGAAACGTGGATAACTGAAGCTGCTGTGGTACCTCAGAGCTTGGATGTTTGACAGACAAGCAGTGGCAAAGAGACTGCCGGCTTTGGGAGCACATTTTGTAAACAGGCCCATGTTTGTGAAAGTATTTGTAGAAGGTCTTACATTCGGTTTCCTGTGTACGATGGGTGACTTAGGTTTCAGAACCCTGCACCAATCCAAGGCACCGCACATTCCCCAAAGCTCAGTAGGTCTCTCCTTTTCACTGGATTCATCCGTGGCCTGTTGAGTTTTGTTCTGGCTGAAGTGTTCATATGAATGAGGTCACCAGGCATATTCTGAAGGGGTAGAGAGATTTCTGTGAAGAAATTAACAGAAACTAGATAATATTCCTGTTAATGAATTTTCAAAGCCTATGCCAGACCTAAATACAAATCATGGACTTGAACTAAGTCCTAGAACAGCATGAAATGAGGAAAGGGTTTAGGTAAAAATATGGCACTTCCATCCTGAGTATAGAATTTCATCTTGGAAGCATTAAAGTTACAAGCTCATCACAATATTTTCAGCATTGACTGATTATGCAAATAAAATGGTGAATTTATCATTTCATTTCTGAAAGAAAATGTTTTGTATCACTTACATACCTTGGGTAAGGTCAATTTGTTTTGTTTTGTTTTATATCCTTAGGAGAAGACATTCCTAATGAAAATAAAATTTATGAGAACTCCATAAGCCCAGGTTCCAAGAAGGCTAGCCTACGGGCTACAACTTTAAAATAGCATACTTGGCAGTATTTTTTAGGTCTAATTATATCATTTGATCATTGGTGATCTTCAAACAGGAGGAGTGAGACAGAAAAAGTAGAGAGGCATGTTAGAATTTCCAAGGTAAACTCCATAGTGTGGTGAAGAAAGACTGTTCTACAGACTTATGATTTTCATAATACAAATTATAGAAGTGAAAGCTTGATAAAATCTTTTTGGCTAGTGGGGATATATGCAAAGGTTAGACAGGAACAGTATAAGTTAATTAAAAGAAAAAATAAAGGTTGAGAAGCTGCCATAAATATTACACAATTTATTTACTAAAAAGATAGAGAACATAATCACATAAAATAATAAAATGTGGTATAGACTGATGGAAACTTCCTAACATCTGAATTAAAATTTCACCAACATTGCATTAGAAAACTTCAACCATAGGTGATGAACGATAGACTATAGTATTCAAGATCTCCAAAATTAAAGGACTAAGATAATGAAATTCACCTTTTCATCCCTATTTTTAGACCAAAATAAACTTAAATTTAAATTTGAAAGCAGATAAGTGTTCAGATCCTTAAGACTGTGGTTTTATTCTGAATAATTGCCTTTTATTTTCAATGCCTATTGTGTCTTTACTGCACCTCGTGTCACAATTTAATCTCTCTTTAAACTTAATTTAATGCCCAATTTAATCTCAATATGACAGCTAATAATTAAGAGAACTCATGTTGTGTAGCTTAATGTTTGGTTGTGTTGGTCATGTATATGTGTCATGTACGATATTGTTTCATACCATGCAATTTAATGAACAACATCACTTGATATGTTTATTTCTGAAGAACAAAAAGCCAAGCCACCATCTTTTGAGAGTCAAAACACAGGTTTTCATGGTGATGTTGTGAACAAGATTTTATGTGCAACAGAGGCCTATTTTTAGTATTTGTGCAATACATGTACACATGTACAAATCTATAGATTATGTGTACCTTACATGTACAAATCTGAATATTATACACTCAAATCTGAAATGCTTCTTTTGTAATTATAAGTTAATTACTTGGATTAATAATTGTATCGTAGTTTTTGCCTCTCTTCCCCTTTTTATTGTCAGTGAAATCTTTCAGAGGAATTCTTACTTGGAAGCCCAATTTGCAAAACAGACCTGAGTGGCTCTGTTCTGACCGAAGTACTTGTGAGTAGGGGCCAGAGGTCGGGGTGCAGCACCTAGAAGCAGCCTTCTAAGTTCAGGCTCAAGCTTTTCATTGCAGCCCCTAGAATTTCTGGAGCATGGTTTGGAAACCTTTGGCATATATAATGGCTTACATGTGTAGCTGGCTTCTATATTAGAAGAATTAGCCTCCTAATTAATAAGCACATTTACTACACCTGGGGCCAAACTTAGTAATTTCGAGGTAGTCCTTCCCTACCCAACCCGAATCGCACAGGAGGAAAGTTCTATGGCACACACTCAGCCCCTTGGGACATGCTTTTCTAGCTCAACTGTTTTTGCTTACCTCGTGTCACCTACGAATCCCCATCTTCCTGCCTTAATTGACTTCCTCATTTAGAATGTCCCGCGCCGAGCTCGTGTTAGTGCACAGAGCTGCAGGCAGGGGAGGAAAAAGAAACGCAAGGATTCCGCCCTCAAGAAGCCCCCAGGTCAGCACACAGCCTCTGACCAAATCCTTCGCCGTGTTTCCCCGCATTGACTCTTCTGAACTCCTCTCATCACGCTCACCATATTTTGTTTTGTACAACTGTTATTTTAATTTCAGCATTTATTGAACACATACTCCGTACCAGGACTGTGCTGACTGCCGTAGAGGGTAAGGAGAGGAGTCTTGCCTTCAGAGCAATTCAGGGTAAAAAGTAAGACCTTAGGAAGGTAGTTGTTGATTGCTAATTTAAGTCTTAAATCCCTCTGATTTAGGAGGAAATGTAAAAGTTTTCCGTTAGTTTTAGACGTGCAGGTGTACAGACACCCCTCCCCCCAAGCTGTGCCTCCCTTCACCCTGCACCCGCCTCCTGTCCTGTACGGAAAATAAAATACTTTTTCCTACTTTGGCTTCAAATTCATATTACTTTGTACATAGAAATGGGACCATGTCTGAAGTGCCCTGACCTTATTTTTAAATTAAGTGATTTGAAGGAGAGGTAGGACATTTAATATTAATGTTGCCCAATATTATATTCTTTTTTTCTTTGCAATCTTTTGGGCTTAGCCTTTATTTCTTAATTGCTTTTTCTTCTTTCATATTTATTTTTTTCCATTTAAAGCCAAATAACACAAAATGAAATGAAAGTGGTAATATTAAAAAGAAAACAATTATTCATTATTACCCCCTTAGACTTTTGCTTTATGAAAATATTTTTAAAGCTATTACTCATGTTGAAGTTTTAGCATTCATTAATATATGTATTTTGTGCAAAATCAGCAAACTCCACACTTCCAGTTTGGGTGTTATACACACAAATTAATGAATGTACTTAAATGAATTTGATTAATATGCAGCAGTTTAAGATCCACTTTGTATTATTAGCACAGAAATCTTCCTCATTGAGTGCCTCTGAATCAGAATGCGGTGTTTTCTTGGGAAGGATGTCACACACCCACATGCACACACCACAAATAATGTAAAGCTAAGATTTTCATAATTATCATAATTCACTCATTAAGATATTAGCTAACTGCCCCAACCACAGGAGATTCTCCATGCATGGTATTTTCCATTTTGCCTGCACCCAAGATATACATGCAGTGCCAGTGTCAGAGAATGTTAAATGGAAACCCTACTTCTGCATTTTATTAGCAAATTTTGCAAACTACAAACAGCTTGAGTGTTGTATAAATTTATAGTTGTACTTGCACATTTGCGACGGCGGTTTTCAGCATGCAACTTTTATCTAAGAGCTTTTACTTGAAACTGCACAGAGCAATTCCAAAACCTCAAAACTAAAGGAAAATAAAATTGAAGTGGCTTTACAATTGAGTGATTTATACATTAAAGTATTTATTTTAAAACAAGATTAAAAATACTGCACTCCTAGAAACACTCTCTCCTAGTAGAAGCACTCAGATGGAAAATTTCATCTATTTCAAACTGATTTTTTGCCTGAATGACTCTCACATATTTTCCTAAAACCTAGTCATGTCAAATGATTTATTTTACTTTAACAATACTGTGCAAGTAGCCAAGAAGATTCAAGTGTTGAAAGGGTAGAAGGTAGTTGGCCAATTAGATGCTTGACTATGTTTTGATGTTTTCTGCTTACACATACTTATTCCTTCCGTACCTTCTGATCACCTACACCAACTCCCTTGTTCTAGATGAGGATTTGTGCATATTTATGTCCTGGGAGTATTTAGCCAAATTTGAGCAATAGAATGCATTTTAGATCAAAATTCCAAATAAGAATAAAGCAGGAAAACCCATTTTTCTACTGCTTCAGAGGTAACAGAAGGAGCCCAGGTATGGCATATAAAGGGCAGACACGTTTTTAATGTCCTCTCCCAAGGTACGCTGCACCATCCCCTTTTCACAGGGCAATGCCATCTGTCCTGCCACAATGCTGCCTAGCGATGGGGATGCTCTGCATCTTATTGAAGAAGCCTGAGGCACCACTGAGCTACTTGGCCGCAGCACAGGAAGTCATTGTTCAGTAGATGATTGTTATTCTCCAAAGTTTGCTCTTTCTTTTAATACAATTTTTCTGTACTTCAGCTATTGTTGTCATTTACTTGCCATCTTCTGTGGCAACATATATTCTTTCTGAAAAATCGATTTTAAAGAAAACAAACACATGTAATGTTCTTGAGGAACAATTGTTAGGCAAAGAAGTTCATGGAAGTCTATTCCTTGGATGGGTTCATGTCATGATTTAAAGAAAAAGATAAAGGATGTGGTATAAATCCCAATTTATGATCTCAAGTAGTATGTTAGAAAACACTTACAAAAGTAAATCCAAACTTTGAAATTCGGAATTTTCTTTGGCCATAGGAAAAAGATGGTAATGATAGCAGTGGCTGGCAAGTTTGCTCTGGGGGTAGACTCTCAGCAGTTTTGATTCCACTCAACAAATCAAAGGAGCCATCATTATTTTTCTAAATAGCAGGACCAAAACAGAGAAACATTATGACTCAGTTCCCATCTTGACTTACCCACACTCAAGTAGAATTCCTTGAGCGAAGGAGTGTGAAGCTTCCTGTGACCGCACTGGGCAACCCACGGGGAAAGAGTGACGGCCAGCTAAGCCCTGTACACGTAACCATGGAACTCGGTGATGACAGAAAAGCGAGCAAGCATGAGTCTCAAGCTTCCTCCTTTACAACACCCCATCTGGAATAAAGAGATCTTCAAGAAAACAGATTTCTTGCTACCCTGACACATGTCCTTCAGGGGTTGGAAAAAGGTAATTTGTTAATATCATTCATCAAAAGCTGTTGCAACTCCTATGTATTACCTGAGGGCTATTTTTACTCTTCCAAGTTTCAAGATAAAAGCATACCTTGTTTTATTGTGCTTCGCAGATACTGCAAACTCTAGGAATTGAAGGTTTGTGGCAACGCTGCGCTGAGCAAGTCCAGTTTTCCAACAGGGTGTGCTCATTTCATGTCTCTGTGTCACAGTTTGGTAATTCTCACGTTTCAAACTTTTTCATTATTATTATATCTGTTATGGTGATCTGTCATTAGTGATCCTTGATGTTACGGTTGTAATTGTTTTGGAGTATCACAAATTGTGCCCGTATGAGATGGCGAACTTGATGGATAAATGTTGTTTGTGTTCTGACTGCTCTGCCGACCGGCCATTCCCCATCTCTTTCTCTCTCCTCAGGCCTCTCTATTCCCTGAGACACAAAAATGTTCAAATTAGGACAATTAATAACTCTACAGTGGTCTCTAAGTGTTCAAGTGAAAGGAAGAGTCACACATCTTTCACTTTAAATCAATAGCTAGAAATGATTAAACTTAGGAAATGCATGTCAAAAGCCCAAATAGGCCTCTTGTGCAAACAGCCAAGTTGTGAATGCAAAGGAAAAGTTCTTGAAGGATATTAAAAGAGTTACTCCTGTGAACACATGAGTGATAAGAAAGTGAAACAGCCTTACTACTGACACGGAGAGCGGTTTAGTGGTCTGGATAGAAGATCAAACCAGCCATAACATTTCCCTAAGCCAAAGCCTAATCCAGAGCAAGGCCGTAACTCTCTTCAATTCTGTGAAGGCTGAGAGAGGTGAGGAAGCTGCAAAAGAAAAGTTTGAAGCTAGCAGAGATTGGTTCATAAGGTTTAAGGAAAGAAGCCGTCTCCATAACATGAAGGTGCAAGATGAAGCAGCAAGTGCTGATGTAGAAGCTGCCGCAAGTTATCCAGAAGATCTTGCTAAGTTCATTGACGAAGGAGGCCACACTAAACAACAGATTTTTCAATGTAGATGAAACAGCCCTCTATTGGAAGAAAATGTTGTCTGGGACTTTCACAGCTAGGGAGGAAAAGTCAATGCCTGGCTTTAAAGCTTCAAAGGACAGGCTGACTCTCTTGTTAGGGGCTAATGCAGCTGGTGACTTGAAGTTGAAGCCAATGCTCATTTACCATTCTGAAAATTCTAGGACCCTTAAGAATTATGCTAAATCTACCCTGCTTGTGCTCTAGAAATGAAACAATAAAGCCTGGATGACAGCACATCTGTGTACAGCATGATTTACTGAATATTTTAAGCCCACTGTTGAGATCTACTGCTCAGAAAAAAAGATTTCTTTCAAGATATGACTGCTTATTGACAATGCACCTGGTCACCCAAGAGTTCTGACGGAGATGTACAAGGAGATTGATGTTTCATGCCTGCTTATACAGCATCCATTCTGTGACCCATGGATCAAGGAGTAATTTTGACTTTCAAATTTTATTATTTAAGACATACATTTTGTGTGGCTATAGCTTTCATAGATAGTGATTCCTCTGATGGATCTGGGCAAAATAAATTGAAAGCCTTCTGGAAAGGATTCACCATTCCAGATGCCATTAAGAACATTTATGATTCATGGGAGGAGGACCAAATACCAACATTAACAGGAATTTGGAAGAAATTGATTCCAATCCTCATGGCTGACTTTCAGGGGTTCAAGACTTCAGCAGAAGAAGTAACTGCAGAGGTGGAAATAGCAAGAGAGCTAGAATGGGAAATGGAGCCTGAAGATGTGACTGAATTGCTGCAATCTCTGCTAAAATTTGAACAGACGAGGAGTTGCTTCTTATGGATGAGCAAGCCACTTGATTTAGATGGCATCTACTCCTGGTGAAGATGCTGCAAACATTGTCGAAATGACAACAAAGGATTTAGAATATCCCATAAACTTAGTTGGTAAAGCAGCAGCAGGGTTTGATAGGACTGACTCCAATTTGGAAAGAAGTTCTGCTGTGGGACCCCAGTAGGGGTCCCTGGTAGCCTGGCAGGGTGCTGTCCCAGGGCCAGCTGCTGGCCTAGCAGGCAGCTGGGCCCAAGTGCTGCCAGTGCTGTTCCCTCTGTCCACCAATCCCACAGCCAGGTAACAGCAATGAGAGCTTTTTCTGGCATCTTTCACTTATCAGAAAGCCTGACCCAGCCCTCAGGTGTGGGAAGAAAGCCCAGCTCTGGTCCTGGCTGCACGTAGGATGTTCCTGTCCAGGTCATCCCTGGAGGAATCAAATCTGCACCATCCCTGCCTGCTGCAGTGGCTGAAGCCCTGCAGACCTCTGGCTGATGACACACTTTCTGCTTTGCAGTTCTCTTTCTGGTCCGTAAAGATGTTTAGCTCATTTTTGAGCAAAGCCATTCTTTTAAATTTATCATATATATTTCATATAATTTAATTTGTAAAATACATGCAAAATATTGCATATTTTGCCACTGCTGTGTTTGGAGCGGAGAGGAGCCTGCTGTCTGTAGGGTGCTGAACATTTCGTATCTCACAAAACCCCGTGTCCCAGGCTTTCATTGTGTTCTGGTGGTTAGGTATTTCCATAGCCATCAGTGATTTGCTTTCTGCATTCCCGGAGTTGTCATTTTCTCCAGCAAATAACACCCTCTCGGCAAAGGCTTGGCTGGTAGAAAATTATAAGAGAAAGTTTCATTGTATTGCACCTTAAGGTGGTTGTTCCAGAAATTCATCTTAAAACTTGCTATTTCAGGAAGCCGGCTCGGCTCCTCTGTTTCTTCTGTAGTCCATCAATTCCATAAATTGGCCAGGCGTTGCGTGAAGATGATTGTTGAGGTCAGGCGCGGGGAGGAACAGAACACCAGGTGTTACATTAAAAAAGGCGGCGTAAGTCCCTGGTTTAGTCATGTACTTTAAGAGTGTGGAAAATAGCTGTTCACGGTTAACACCAGAAGTGCTCATTAAACTGATTTTCTGTTGGGAATGATTCCTCCAAAATGTCGCAGGCTATCAAGTAGCTAAAATTCTATCAGGATTATGATACCCACTGAGTTACAAGTTATAAGAAATGATACTTGAAATAAAGGCTTTGCAGGCAAATTAAAATAGTAATAATTTCAGTTAATGTAATGATATCTTTTTTTCAAATCCCTTAATATCATTCAGCCAAAATTACATATTTGGAAAAAAAAATGAGCTACTAAGGAAGATTTCCTAATTGTATGTAATACGCCTGGAGGCATATTGCGGATGCAATTTAGATGCCTGGACACAAAAGAAGATGGCTCTGATGGTGCCGTCGTGTGGTGGAACTACATTTTAGTCACAAACAGTCATAATGTAAAATTATTTCCCAGGAAAGGAAGCCGGGAGTGTGTTACGGCTTCCCTGGTAAACTCTGTAATCCTGGCTACCCTCTGGAGATCATATTTCTACGTGTGCAGACTTCTCTGTAAGCCACCAAACCTTTCGGATCAAATTCTGACATCTAACATCTCAGTATTTTTTAAGTGATGCACTTATTTTTCTGAAATTCAGTTGCATCTAGAGCTTTCTTTGTTTAGTTTATGCCAATGTGGTATTTTCTCAACTGGTTGGGTTTGGCTTACCCTGTCTCGTGCACAGGCTAGCAAAGCCCCGAATACATTTTCCTGAAGAATTACTTAAATTAAGCATGAATTCTTTTAACCATTTATAACTAGGAATAACTGCTTTAAGAAGTCCATTAAAAATTTTACGTTGTCAAGCTACAACTTGTTGTCTGTCAATGTATCCATTAAAGTTTTTTACATTTACTATAATTCAATTACCACAGGATCTTGCATAGAATTTCATAAAGATGCACCTGTGATCTTGACAAATGACCAAAAATCAAAACTTTAGAACGCTATATTCTGATTTGTGTCCTAATTCAGGTGAGTACATTTGAAATTGAACTGTCTGTTTGACCCTTGGGCAGGATTCACAGACCAGGTCGGAGAAGGCTCATGTAAAAGCGGCCCCGCGGGGGTTCTCACGTCACTCGGCCATCCAGCAGGTCCAACCATTAAAGTGCTAACCATCAACACTCCCCCTTCCCTCCCCAGATTGGAGGTCAGAGACCTTCACCCCTAAAACGTTGATTTTACTCTTCCTGCAATAAAGGCTCAGAAACCACCTGGGCCTCCCTGCGTGTGCCCTGCTTTCTCCCTGGCCTCTGGCCTCGTGAGGGTGTCCTCATCCTCCAACAGGCTGATTGCCTTTCTTCCTTCCCACGTTCCCCTTACACTGGGCTAAATTCAGTCCACCAGGGTGGCCAGACAGTGGCCTCCTCTGCTCCTCCCGGTTGGCTTCTGGGGCCGGCACAGCATCCAAACAGGCTTCTTGGCTGGTGAGCCTGAGCTCCCGTCGGGTCCCCTGCTGGGACCGCAGGCTGTCTATGCCTGTCTCCAAAACCCTCAGGGCCAGCTTCGTGGTCACTTTTCGGTTGAGTCTCAGCCCCACAGAAGCACAGCTGCAGGCGTTAGTCTGCTATTTGGCCAGGGCTGTCACTGGCTTGGGCTTCATACATCCAAGGGACAGCCTGGAGATGGGAGAGCAAAAAGGGAAAAACAGTTGCATCTCCAGCCAGCGTCAAAATCCTCTCCAACTGTTTCCAGACACTTGGAGAGAGAGTCAGTGTTCGGGAAAAGCTCAAGTCTTTCCAGAAGATGAAGATGAAGGCCCATTCCTAACTTCGGGGCAGGCTTTGTAAGGTCTCCATCACTGCAGAGGCTAGGGGAGGAGCCTCCGGAACAGAAAAGGTCCCCTGGTTTTGTTTGTTTCCTAGAAGAGCCCACTGAATATTGGGACAGTCGCAGCTATGAGGAGGATGTAGCCGACTCTAGCAGGCATAATCAACCTCATGTGAAGTACGAAGATCATGCTGTAGTTTTGCAGATGACAACGTAGCACTGAGACCGAGAGGCAAAGAATTAGGCTAAGCTGGGAATAGTACAGACTGCCTTGTGTGGCCTCTCCTTTCGTGGTACCGGAGATCTGCCTTCCTGCCCGCCAAGCTGCCGTCAGTGTGAAAGAAAGACGCAGGCTCCCATCCTTTCTCCCCTCCTAGGAGAACGGGTCTGTGCAGGCATCTACCTAATCAGTCTACCTTTTTGTTTGTCAGGCTGTGTGTATAGGCTTTGCTCTACATGAGGAAGGGAAGGGAGAGACATTTGGTGTCACGGAAGGCCCCTTGGCCTGGGCCATGAAGGTCTGGGATTTTGATTTGGTGCTCACGAGCCAGTGCTCCACAGGTCTCAATTTTTTCCTCCACAAAGAGGGTTGACAATAAAAAAAAACTGTGCTGATTTCCCAGTTTTGTCGGGAGGGGCAGATGAGAAAAGGGATGCACAAAGCTCTCAGAAAAGAAGCCTACAGACATGTTTAAGAAATTTCTAGTGGATGGCAACCTATGTGCCAGGCCCTGCGCTAGGAACTGGGGATTTAAAATGAAGACACCGCCCCTGCCCTCACGGAGACCAGTGCTTTTAGCCATTAAGAGGTAAAGTCACAGCCCCCCAAAATTTAACATAATTATGATCGTCTTGTTTTAGTGACTTTAATCCATCTTTATGCTGCTACAGGGTTGCCTACTTCCACGCAACGGTCCACGTATTTTTCTTCCCCTCTACCTCTGCCTAATTGTCCTCTTACATCTTCCTCTTCTTGCAGAACTGTAGTGCTTGGGGGAAACAAGGTGCCGTGAGTACTGGGAAATACGTCAGAGCTGATGAGAAACGAGAGACTCCACCCTTGTCCCCAACAACTCTCTTTTGAAAATCCCCAGGTGAAGTCCTCATGCCGTGATAGTCTGTGACTGTGTTTGGAGAAACAGCCGGGACAGGGATGGAGTCAGCCCACCCAGTGTACGTTGATCTTAGAGGAACTCTTTCCTGTAAATAAAAGGCACTTTTCACATTCTAGAAAATAAGTTGGGAAATTCTCTAAACTCTCTACATCTAATTCATTGTCTAATTTATTGTTACTTATTTGGATTCCCTTCGCTGAATGGTGAGAAAAAGAGGTAATTTTTTATTCTTTTTTTCAGTAAGTCAATACAGGAGAAAAAAGTTCCTATGCCTGCTAACCTATGTGGTCTCCCACAGTGCCCTTTAATTTGAAAAAATTATGAAGAATCATGAAGAATGAAAAATGGAGAATTAGTGTAGAAATGCACCAAAAAAAAAAAATTAATGCAAAATGAGCAGAGCTGTTTTGTTTCTGCTAGTGGTGCAATATTTTCTCACGGTTATGTTTTTGAAACATGAATCTGTGATAGTTTAAGAGCTGAATACATAATTTAATACTGCCCAAGGCCACCATTAGCTAAAGCAGATGTTTGTGAAAGATGCATGTCTGCGTTGGAGAGCTGTATTGCCCTGGTTTGGTCCCTTTCACTGCGCCTCACTCTCAGAGCTCCGGCCACCCCACTCTTTTGATGTGATGGAGACCAATGATGCTTGCCTCCCACGTACGCTGGGAAGGCAGCTCTGCAAGTTGCCAGCACATGCATGACAACAGAGTTGCCCAGATGGAGAGGGTGGTCTTCTCTGAGGACTGTTTTGCATACCCTGCTGTTGACATGTCACCGGATCCCTGACTCTCACAAGTGGAGGACCCTCAGAAGGTTACTGCTTTTCCTTGCTCACTAAATCCTCCGCAATCTCCCAGCCAAATGGTAAAACACCTTGAGTGACGAGAAACTTTTAGAGCCACGTGTTTGCCCGGTGACAGCACAACTCTCACAAGGAAGCAGCTCGAGGGTGGTGGCTAAGAGCACGATTCCAACTTTGGAATCATGGCTTTGGGATCCCGGCTCTGCCCATCCTCGCTGCATGACCTGAAGCAAGTTGATTTAGCTTAAGCAGCCTCTGCGTCTGTTTTCTCAGAGCATTTACCTCATAGGCCTGTTTTGAGGACCCAGCGATATAATGGCTATAAAATCCTTCATGTCTGGCATATCCCAGGGGCTACATAAGTGGGGGCTGTTATTATCATTCAATTTTGAGTCTATGTCCACACTGGGATTTCCTCCCTCTGACTCTGGTTCTGCCCCTGCAACTGGCTAGCCACACAGAACAAACTTACTCTCTCTTCCACACGACTGCTTTTCAGATATTTTTAAATATTCATGATTTTTACCTTTTTCCCTCTAACTTTTGGATTTTTTGTTGTGACCATCCCTAAGTGCTTTCATTTCTCCAAATGTCCAGTGTCGTCATCTGTCCCTGGCCTTGTGTGCGTGCTGTTTCCTCTTGGCCGGGCGTCTCCCCTGTGTCTTCCAGCTTTCCTCCTGCCTGGAGAAATCCCGCTTATCCTTCAGGTCCCAGCTAAGCTGCCCCTTCCGCCTGGAAGCCTTCCCTGACCCCTTAAGACTGGGATAGAGACTCCCTTTTTTGTGCTCCTGCTCCTGCAACTCTCCTATCTCAGTGTTGTCTTTGCTTGTTTATTCCCCACGAGGCTATAAGCCCCGCAGGGACAGAAACAAGGTTAGTTTGCTTATTGCTAAATCGCCGACACCTACCGTAGTGCCTCACCCACAATGGGTGTGCAATAAATATCTATTGAGTTTCAAAAAAAAAGACATTGATTCATCTGCCCATTGATAAAAGCATGTTTCTATTGACCGTAGTGAAGTTTCCACTGGATACATTTGAATTAGTAGTTTCAGGTGGTTAGTCGTCAGAAAATAGTATCTGGCATTCACCAAAACATGTACCTCTCTGAAATTCCAATGAAATGAAACAGGAAGAGTCGCTGAGGAAAGCGTCCCTCGAGATGGCAATCCACATGCTTGTGAGCTGTCGGAGGATGTTTTCCACGGTGACAACAGGCACAAGGGACCCCCTCAAGCAAGATTCAAACTGTTGATTCTCATCTCCTTTCAGCTGAGGGGAGATATTTTTATTCCCTGTTCCTTTCTTCTTCCTCCAAAAACATAATAGGTCTCACATCTCAAGTTCTTGCTTAATCAAAGCCTGCCTTCTGGACTCTTTCTTTTCTTCCATGAAGGAAAAACAACCCCACTCTTACATATGAATCAGTGGTCTGTGCAGAGTGTGTACCTTCGATTGTGGTAAACTGAAGTTTTGAAAATTCCATTCAATGTCATTACTTTTGCGATCATCCTCACCTACTTTTTTCATAAATTTTAAATACAGTTTTAGATCATTGTTTAAAGAAAGATATGCTGGTACCCTAATATAAAAGAATGTTTATGGCAACTTGCAAAAGTAGTTATTTAATATTTACAACATAAATAGAATGTTCATGTATAGCAAAGACTTTATAACAAGGGCTCTGTGACTAACAAAATATTTCAGCTGGAATAGTCATGTCAAGAAGAGGGCAGGTGGCAGGTGATTTTTCTTAAATAGAATTCCACCCACGACACTGGCCGTGGCCTGAATGAGGGAGCTGCTGAGGGTTACAGCGAGGAGGGAGACAGAGTTGTCCAGAGACGGTCATAGCTGCGGCAAACTGAGGATGTCTCTGCTCATTTCCACCTGGGTCTGAAGCGCACGGGAGGGGCATTGATCTCTGCCAGCCGGACCTAACACATTCTGTAAGAAGAAGATGAATTAAACTCAGCAGAAGCCGGCTTGCTCTCGCGCTGCAGGAAGAGCGGGGAGGATTTCGACGTGGGGGCTGGCAGAACTGGCAGTGTCTGCGGTGTGGGCAGGTGGGGGGCTGCACCCAGGGGCCTTCGGAGGCTAGGTCTTCCAGGCCCGGCCCCACCCAGGTGCAGCAGCCACCATCTCAGCTGACAGTCTGACCAGCCAGGCCTTCTGGGCACCTGGATGACCGTGCACCAGGGATTGAGCGGCCGGAGGAGAAGATGTAGAAACCAAGTCGAGCTTCTTTTTGACGATGACTTTGCCGTCTAAGATGTGCGACTGGTCTATGCGATTCTGACCGTCTTTGTACAGTGTCCATGAAGTCAAGCTGTCCACACCCGCGGGAGTGCCTTGTCAGGCCTTTTATTCCTCACAAGTCTCCACAAAAATTTTGAGATCTGCAGTACGTTCTGCCAATATTTTGTTTCCTTTTTCCTCCCAAAGCCATTTTTTTCAGGTTTCATATACGTGTGTGTTTTAAAGCTAAAAGACATCTGTCAAAAAATTGTTTCCTTTGAAATAGTTTTTGTATTTGCCTTTTCGTGGATAGGAAAATGTTTTCTTTTCTTTTCCTGTTTGTCTTCCTTCATCTGGCGAAGGCCGAGCAGTCCCCTCTACCCCAGTGATTTAGAGCACAGGGGAGTGACCATCGGGGCTTTGTTTAACAGCAGCGGCTACATCTGCCATTAGACAGCTTTTACTTCCTCTCTGAGCAGCTGAGAAACTGTCTTTCCTCAACCGAAATGTCAAATGAACACCGTCCTTGAATAAGAACATGAATTTGACCTTTACCGGATGTCTTTATTCTTTAACAGTCTTTAAAGATACACACTTGAAAAAGTTAGTGCTTCGGATACCCAGCATGGATGCTTTATTTTCTGTTGTTTCCAAGCTGCCAGAGGCTTTTTTTTATGTGAATAAAATGACTATTTCCGTCATAATGGAACACAATTATTTATTCACCTAGCAGAGCAGAGGAAACAATTTTTAAACTAAAAACACAAAATGGTTTGTTTCTACCACAAACTTCCCACAAAAGCAGAAATCTTACTTCCTAAGTAGAACCAGACCCTCACTCCATTCTGCCCAGCAGAAAAATTACATGGCTTTTAGCTTTAATGGCCTTTTAGGCTTGTCGCCAAAAAAGTTCCAAAAAAACTTTTCTGGTCCCAATTTGCCCTCTCAGCCTAGTTCTTTTGCCAGCAGGGAAGAGACGCCTGGAGAGCATCCAAAGCCGGGCTCGATGAAACCGAGGCGGAGGCCGAAGAACCACCCCACGATTGAGAGAAATGGACCCCACGGTCCCCATGAATCGGCCTGCCACAGAGCAGGCTTCAGGATGGAGGTCACAGCTTAATTGATCAGGCGACCTGTCGGGTACACGTGTTGTTAGTGTCCTACAGCTCAACAGGCGGTTGTCGAGGCAGGGCTGGAAGAGCGCCTGGGTGCAGCGTGTCTACAGACAAGGCTCTCTGTCGTCGTCATGCTGCTTTCTCACCTGTTTCTGTCTCCAGTAAGCAAACACGGCTTTTTTTCGCCTTTAAAGATTTGGGGTTTTGGCCGGGCACGGTGGCTCACGCCTGTAATCCTAGCTCTCTGGGAGGCCGAGGCGGGCGGATTGTTTGAGCTCAGGAGTTCGAAACCAGCCTGAGCAAGAGCGAGACCCCGTCTCTACTAAAAATAGAAAGAAATTAATCGGACAACTAAAAATATATAGAAAAAATTAGCCGGGCATGGTAGCGCATGCCTGTAGTCCCAGCTACTCGGGAGGCTGAGGCAGGAGGATCGCTTGAGCCCAGGAGTGTGAGATTGCTGTGAGCTAGGATGACGCCATGGCACTCTAGCCCAGGCAACATAGTGAGACTCTGTCTCAAAAAAAAAAAAAAAGATTTGGGGTTTTATCTTAACGTTTCACATCCCAGTGCCTGAGCTGTTTCGGAGGCAGAGAACACTTTTCTAATTCTTCATAGGTACCTCCAAGCTGGAGAGCTCTCCGGAGAACCTGAGAGTATTTCAGGCAGGGCACAGGGGGGTTTGAGAGTGACGTCCATCCGTCTTGGCTGGACGTCATCCCCTCCACCAGCTCAGATGCCTCACTCCTGAGATAACGAGGGATACGTATCAGTCACCTCTGTGATGGTGGCATCATACTTAGGTTTTATTCTCCAAAACACTGGCGTTCCATCTGATTCTCTGCTCTCCTGCATTCAACTCAACGGTTTATGGGCTACTGAGGTTGAATTCAATTCAGTACCTGGCTTCAAAGAACTTAGAGTTATCCAGAGAGATCGAAAGGTGGGAACAGGGGCAGGAATAGCCATCCTGCATTGCCTAAAGTGGCAAGTGCCGCTAGGAAGGCGCCAGGAGGACAGTGGCACTTCCAGGGAGGGGAGGGCGGCTCCCAGCTGTGGGAGGAAGACACCACAAGGAGCAGCCGGAGTCTGAGCCGGCCGTGAAGATCCCTGGGCTGAGATCTGCAGAAGCTGGGTGGGAAGACAGTCCAGTTTGAATGGAGGAAACACGAAGTATCATTTTCTCTCTACTTCCTGCAGTCAGGTTGGTTTCTGGGGGAGGTGCAAACTCCCCAGCATCGCTGGTGGCTGTGCTCCGGGTACTGGCTTCCCTCCAGACATCCAGGTAAAAAAGAATTTCAAAAGCAGACACAAACAGACAAAAATAAAACAAAAGCTTAAAGGGATCTGGATTTTTGAAACATATTTAAAACAAAGAGGGGGACACTGTGGATTATCAGTGCATCATCTGGCTGTGTTCTAAACCGTGCCTCGATGCTGGAATGTTCTGGGAGATTCTCAGACGTGACGGGCGGGCCAGAGCTCTGCTGGCCTCTGGAGATGGAGCTTGTGTGACCGTTACCAGAATAAAAGATGATTCCTGAGAAACAGCAACTTGCGAATGCTGTGACAAACACACACCTTGGGCTTCATGTGAACAAATCTGAACCTGCGACTGGGATGTTCTCACCATATTTAAGTCCCCAGAGTATGGTGCGTTTTCCTCCTAACCATATCCTTATTGTTGAAATGTAAGAAAAAGAAAACTGAAAAATTACATCCTCCTGTACAAGTGTCAGAGAGCCAGAACTGTAATTGTCCGAGTACAAACATTCCCAAACCTCTCAAATATAAGACAACGCAGTTAAATCATTTTTATTATAGGCATAAAATAAAAATTAGTACAGAATATTAAATGTTTACAAGTATAGACAATGCTTTTAACAATTTCCAATGTAGATGGGATGATTTAGCAATCAAGATTATCTCATAATTACTCTCCTTGATACATTAATTTCATTCGATTTCACCCTCAGGCATTTAATGACAAAAGACAGTAGAATCTTTATCATATGTGAAATATCAGATCTGCAGTCAAGAAGATTCTTCCACAGAGGCCTTTTCCTTCTTATTCCCTAGTCTCGCAACATGCACAGCAACACAGTGGGGCAGTTCAAGCACCTAGGGAAGTGGGCAGAGAGCTCCATTACATCTCCTTTACTTATGGTAGCCACGCCCTGGAAGTTCTGTCTCCAGACAAACTTTAAAAAGGGTGGCTCTGGAAAAGGCAGCATTTGCCATGCGCAGTGCCTTCCCCCGAGTGTGGACACCCTTCTCACCCTGGTCAGGTGCCAAACCCCTGCTCTGGGACACTACAGAAGGACATCTTCAATGTGGGGGGATGGAGGTGGGTGTAGGGGGGCTGATGAGGAGGGTTAGGGCCTGCGTGCTTGAGGAAGGAGGAATTCACACTGAGCTGTGATTAAATAAATACTTAATGTTAAGGATAACAGGAGCCGGGTTTCTCTTGTCAGAGAAGAGAGTTATAATTATGCAAAAGAAGGAAGCTAAAACCCTGTGTGTGTTGTGTGAACACATTGTTTCTATACAGGCAGAGAAATAAATATCAATGTAAACATGTGTGTGCATGTATACATGGATTCCCTTGTTCTGTCTGCCAAAAGGACCTGGAAGCAGAGACACCTCAATAGCATTGAGCACACCAATCCCCAGATACTGGTTTCTAAATACCATTCTTTGCTAAAAGAAACCAGGGCTCCTCGGAGAAATGGCTGATTCCATGGCTGGCACAGAGAGAGAACAAAATGAACTTGGAATTTCTTTTTGTGCCCAAAAGTAAGAAAGTGCTTAAGGAACAATGGGGACATGCCAAAAGGACATGGGTGCCAGGTTGAAGGGGCTGTCACTGCCAAATCTGGTAAAATTTGAGGATCAAACTAAATAATTTTGGTAATGGATTATAACCTATTGAATAAAATAGGAAACCATGAGTCCACATCAATATAAATAAATGAACAAATGAAAGGGTGACGAGGATGGGATGTTTACATAGTCTCAAATTGCCTCCCCACAAAATACTTATTAATTACAATAGGAAAAAAAAAAAACCACTTCTGCGGTGGAGAAGCCTGGCAGATACCAGGTTAATCAAATGATCCAAGTGAACAACGTCAGTAAAGGGACCAGTTGAGGCCATGCCCCCTGGTAGGAGGCAGCCTGAGGTCTGTGGTATTCCTGCCACAGACACGTGTCGTGACTCTAACCATGAGGAAACAGCAAACCCAAACAGAGGGAACTTCCACAAAGTAGCTGGCTGGTGACCTTTGCAATGTCAAGGTCCTCATAGGCACGAAAAGACTGAGGAAATTAAAGAGAAATGAAAACTATGACCTGTCACTCTGAACTGGAGCCTTTTGCTATAAAGGACATTACTGGGACGATTAGAAAAGCTTGAATGCAGTCTGAGAGTCAGAAAACAGCATCGTATCAATGTTAATTTCCTTATCGTATGGTTCAATTTTATTTACGTAGGACATTCTTGTTTGTAGAAATACACAACACATACTAAATATTCATATTGGCGACTTTCTCTGAAATGGTTCCTAAAAAGAGTTCTTTATACTATGCTTGCAATTTTTCTGTAAGTTTGAGATTTTTTTTTAAAGAAATTGATCAATTATTTCTCTCTCCGATGGTCATTGGCTCTCATGATGAAGTTGGCCATAATCAGCCTTGTCAGAATTTGCACAATAATTCGACATTCTGAAATACACACACTGATGGGAAGATGGAGTTTGGAAACGTTGAGTAGTTGACTGTTCAGACAGTTCAATTTCTGTTCTCATTACCACAACTAGACACTTGAGTTTCTTTGTTAATCATGTACGCTATCAGGGATCTCCACACTGCAAAAGTTTTCAGCTGATGATTATGTCCAAATGAATGCATCGTATCATACTGAACATAATTTTTCAGTAGATGCAGCAATGTGATTTTTTGGGAAAAATTATATTGTAATGATGTGCATTATTTAACTACACCATTATAAGTGAGCCTATCATTTAGATTTATATAACTTCTAGTATAAATTCTCAGAACTTATATACTTGAGCCTTTGAGCCCGATATACCTAGTAAGTAAAAACCTTTTGGCAAGCAAATTTGCCATCTTCTTCTTGATCTAAGCCAGCATTTCCCTTAAAATCATCTTACAGTTTACCTCCTCAAGAAAGCCTTTGGGTCACCCACCCCTTAGAATTTTTCCACACTCCTCTTCTGTTACATAATCATTTCGTAACTCTATGAGACAGTAAACGGTGTTTTTGTATGAATCATCAATGAAGTAACATCTTTTTCTGAGTGGTACAATTGCTTTTATTTCTTTGGTATGTTTGCATTATTTCTCAGTACATTATATGCACTTATTTTATGTTATTGGCAAAGTTAATAGTTTTTAATACTAATAATTTTCTTCTGTTAAAGATTTTTTAATACTTATACATACAAAGGATCATAGTGTGCACGTATTTATGCATCTTGCTTTTAAAACTCAACAAAACTTAATGGAAATCCTTCCAAAACAACTGGTATAACTTCAATTCATTTTAAAGTACTACATAATATTTTATAATGTGGATGTGCCATAATTTATTCATTAATTCTACTGACAGGGGATGTTTAATTTCCTTTTTAATTTTTTTCCTTAAGCAATGCACAAATAAACATTCTGTTGCATATGTCCTTATGTCCTGTGGCTTTTATTTCTGTAGGTTAGATTCTCAGCAGTGGGTGATACATGCATTTTTAATTTTGATAGATGTTTCCAGATAGCATCTAAAAAAGGCTGTAACAATTTACGATGTCTACATAACCTTTTATACTCAGCCCTAACAATACTAGGTATTAACACTGAGTTATTTAAACTTATTTCTAGTCTGCTGGTTGCAAAGTGATTCGACCCCTCAGTTTACAAACATTTATTGAACACCTTCTGCATACCAGGCACTTTCGTTGGCCCTGGGAATAAGCAATGAACAAAGCAAGTCAAGTCCCTTTGCTCACAGAGCTCATGCTCCAGCGGAGGGAGACAGACAATAAACACAGAAATATTTGGGAAGTCAGAGGGGACATGGAGAAAAGGGGACAGGGAATGACACAGGTGGTGGAGTAGGCAGAGCTATTTAAGGTAGGGTGCTCGGGAGAGACATCTCAGAGGCGACGCGTGAACAGAGGCCTGAAGAAAGGGAGCCATGGAGAAGAGGAGACAGCGGCGAAGGCTCTGAGGCTGGTGTGTGTTTGGAGGGGACGGTGGGTGGCGGGGGCAGGGACAGCAAGGAGCCCGGCGCAGTGCGGCCACGTGCAGAGGCAGTGCCACCGTGGCTCGCTGCCCCCACACACACGCTGTGGACATGCAGGGACCACGAGAAGAATCTCTTTCTGCTCCAGTTTTCCTCTGGTGCCTCTGCCACACAGCTGGCGCCAATCTCTGCATTTTCTGCATTACAAGTATTTTGTCCAAAATAACCACTTGTCCGTTGACTTTGTGTAGAGCCCAATTTGTCTTCTAAAAGTTTGAAATTGTATCTGGTCCCATATCTCTTCTCTTCTTATTAATTTTTAAATCTGTAACTTTTAGATTAAATGTGCTTGCATAGTTGTGGTTAAGAAGGCCTTCTCAGCCCCTGGATGGTATGTGTAGATTCATAGATTTTATTGAAATTTTTACAGTGTTGGTTGTATTTTTTGTTTAAGTCTTTAGTCCATCTAGATTGTATTCTTTAATGTGAGATAGGGATCCAATTATGTTTTCTTTCAGACAACCATTGTGCTGACACTATTTATTAAATAGTCTTTTTTCCCACTGAAATGAACTTTTGTGATACATTATATTTTTGTGTTCACTGGAATCTATCTCTGGATTCTCTGTTTGGCTCCCCGGTGTACTTGTCTATTCCTAACTGGTACCACAGTGACTTGGTTGCAGGGCTTATGTCACAATCCGGTATTTTGCAGGGCAAGTGTACTCACTGTTCTTTCCATAACTTTCTTAGCTATTCTAGGGCATTTATTCTTCCCTATAAGCTTTAATATCATTTCATTCAACTAAAAATCTCATTAAGATTTTAATCAAAATTAGATTTTTTTAATATATTAATCTAGGAGAATTGACATTTTATGATATTAAGTCTTCCAATCTGAGGAGAATATTTGTTCAGATTTGTTTTATATCATTCAACAAGTCTCTCTGGTTTTCTTCTTTTAGATCCTGTACTCTTTTGTTATATTCCTTTCCAAGTATTTGCGGCTTTTGTTACTACTGTGAATGAAATGTATTTTCCAGTTTCTACTCCTAGGTACTTTGTTGGCGTCCCGGCAGGAAACATACAGTGTACTCAAGCGAAACACCGAGGAGAGTTTAAGGGAAAGTATTTACGAAAGTGTAGGCATGAACAAGGGGAGTCAGCGAGGAGTGGAGAAGCACCCAGAGCTAGCCAAAGGGGGGCAGCAAGGGTTGGAGGGAGCAGCTTCTAGAACTTGGAGAAACGCGGTGCCGAGGCTGTGGCTATAGGAGAGGACCCCTGGCAAGGAGCTTAGCCTTTGGTAGAGGAGGCGGCTGTTGTCAATCCCCCGTCGGGCAGAGAGGGAGACACGGCTCTCTCACCCTCCTCCTGTGCTCCTCCCTCCTGCTGCACTTCCCAGGGGGTCACCCAGCTGGAAGCTTGGTAATAGGCCACCTTAGATATTATCTCGCTAATTCTAGTAACTTAAAAATCAGATTCCTTGGGTTTTCTAGGTATACAATTGTATCATTGTTAAAAACAGGTAATTCTCTCTTTCAGTGTTTGTATTGGTTATGTCATTTTCCTGCGTATTAGTTTGCTAAGGTTGCTGTAACAAAGTATCACAAACTAAGTGGCTTAAACAGCAGAGACTTATCGTCTTACAGGTCTCAGGATAGAAGTCCAAGAAGTCCAAGTTCTAGGGGTAGATGTCTCAGAAGAGTGGGCTGCTTCTGAGGGCTGTGAGGGAGAACCTACTGCCAGCCACTCTTCTAACTTCCGGTGATTTGCTGGCCATCTTTGGTGTTCCTTGACCTGTAGAAGCATCACTGCGGTCCCTGCCCTCGTAGTCACATGGTGTTCTTTCCCTGTGCGTGTCTGTGTCAGAATTCTCCCCATCCTAAGGATACCAGGCATATTGGATTGGGGCCCACCCTAATGGCCTCATCTTATCTTGTCATCTGCAAATATCCTATTTCCAAATAAGGTCATATTCACAGGCACCGGGGTCAGGACTGCAACATCTTTCGGTGGGAACAGGTTTATGTAATATTGGATCTATTTATCTGACCTGTGAAAGTTAGATAAAACTCAGCTGGGAACCCATCTTATTCTGTATGTTTCTTAGCAACACATCCTTGAGCGGCTTTACAATTTCTTCTATGGTCATTGGTCTATTCAAAGTTTCCACTTTTTACTGGGTCCATTTGGGAATTTATAGTTTTTTCTTCTTGTGCATTTTCAAAGCATTGGCAGTAATATTACATGTATTACAAAAATCTTGTTTATTTTTGCTCTGTCTTTTCCTTAATCAAACTCAAAAGGAATTTATCTTTTTTAAGTATTCTGTTCAAAGAAATAGCCTTCAAATTAATTTCTCCTTTTACTGTTTTTGTTGCTATGGTTTTCAATTTTATTAATTCCATCTTTTAAACTGATAAATTCTTATTTTCTA
>NW_012150541.1:2547873-2548227 GCF_000956105.1 Propithecus coquereli | reverse complement strand
TTTGAGTTGATTTTTGTATGTGGTGTAAGGTAAGGGTCCGACTTCATTATTTGCTTGTGGATATCCAGTTTTTCAAACACCATTTGTTGAAGAGCCCATCCTCTCCCCATTGTGTGTTCTGGGCACCCCTGTCAAAGATCAGTTGACTGTATATGCGTGGGTTTAGTTCTGAGCTCTCTAACCTGTGTCATCGGTTTTTAGAATAAAATATTCTTTTCATTATTTTCTAAGTGGTGTACTATTCCTTTTTAAATTTTCCACTTGACCCAAAGATTGGCTGGAGTTGTGGCTCTTAATTTACAAGACTTTTGGTCAATGTTTAATTATTTATTTATAATTTTTAAAAACTTGATA
>NW_012150541.1:2527026-2545793 GCF_000956105.1 Propithecus coquereli | reverse complement strand
TCTGCTAGAGATTCACAATACATTATGTACAAAGGCTCTGAAAAATTCCTGCAGGGAAGAAGCCTATTTCTTCAACTCAGTTTTGTTTAACCTAGCTTTCCCCAAACTAATCTGAGCACAGAACACCTATTTTTTTTTTTTGAAGCTTATCTACTAAAACGTCCTATAAGATATCTTTGAAGAGATACCAGTTTTGGAAATGCTGCTTTAAACTCAGAGGTTTCTTGCAAATTATTTATAATACCAAAGATTAGGAAACAACCTTAACAAAAGGGGAATGTTCAGATAAATTATAATAGAATGGAACATTATGCAGTCATAAGCTGGTGTATACAAAGATTTTATAAAGCCATGAAAATACATTTGTTTTAATGTTAATTGAAACATCAAGATAAAAATATGCTGTATGATCACATCTACATTAAAACCAAACCAATGAATGAAAACAGAAAAAAATAATTAGGAATAAATTTACCAAGTATCAAATAGTTATCTTGGATGGTGTTTTTAAAAAATTTTCTTCTTTCTACATTTTTATAAGCATATATTGCTTTCATATTTTGGGGAAAATGGTAATACCAAAATAATAGAAACCTCCCATTTCCACCCAAAGGGAGCATGGCGGGAGGAGCTGTGGAAGAAGGGAGGAATGCCAGGCGAAGGCGAGGCACTGGGGCCACCATAGCATTCCCTCTCATCTCACGCTTGTGGAGGGGCTTCCTGGGCTGGCCGCCCTGGCACGAGCGAGCGAGCGAGCGCAGTGTGAGCGCCTCCCCTACAGCCCGGCCCAGGCTCTCACCTGGCACAGCAGGTGGCTGCAGCGCATGTGTTACCCACTCCCTCCTACTCCCTTTGCATCCCATCCTCATGCTTTCTAGACATGACCCTTTCCCTTTGACCACAGGCTTCTCTAAGGACGAGGACAGTGTCTGATGGACCTCTGAGTCCCTCTGGCAGTTAGCACAGGACTTTATGCATGACACGTGGCAACAAATATTCGTTCATATTCTGAAAGAACATAAGTCATGTCGTTATCTTTAGATCCCCGTGAATCGACCCAGCTCGGCACAGAGTTGTCGAAAGTGGCAGGATTCCACAGCTCCAGGACACCTCGGTGGGGGGAATAGTAGGTGCCATAGGCCACTGTGGCAGTGTCACATTCTCTCCTTTCCAAGCCCAGTTTCTCTATTCTTGAACCTTAGTCTCCCTCACCCTCAAAGTAGGGATTTTCTATTCCATATAATGGAATTTTAATTGATTACATATGGCTATTGCCAAATCTCAGTGTAACAATGACATTTTGTATATTGGAGTACATCTTTTCTCATTACAGGGACAGAGAATTGGTATATCCAGTGACAGCTCCAACTCTTGACGTATTTATTAATGGTATTCTGATTCTAACTAATTACACAAAGGTTTACATAATTCTTGACCTCTTCCACACAGGGAACATTTTGTTATGTAATTTTTGAAGGCAAAAGGTACAGAATCTCCTGGTAAGGGCTGAATCCACACCAAAATAGGCCAAGAACGGATTTTTCCAAGGAATAATCTCCTTCCTACCTTCAAAATTCACATGTGCAATCCAGAATCTTTTCGGCCACTTTGTCACTCTACATTATTTGTATGTTGTCTGTCAAATAAGACAAAGCCTAGTTTTCCTAGGATTTTAACATATTTTTGACTAGAAATAATTTCTTAATACAGATCATAATATTTTTCATGGACACAGCTCTTCCTGTGTGCCAGGCACCAGTTGCGAGCTGTGTGTCAGCTCACTGCGTCCTTGTAACCCTCCCTGCCCCACCCCAGGTGATGGGTTGTGTTATTACAGATGAGCAAACCAAGGCTCAGGGAGGTTAAGTCACTGTATCAGATGACTTCACCAGTTAGGTCTGTGGCAGATCAGGGTTTCAGGCACAGGTCTAACTTTCTCCAAAGCCAAATAATTTGTTTGTAAACTGCTACAAGGAAAAATTGCAATCGATATATGAAATAGACAATACTTATTCAGAATGGCAATAATGGAAGGAAAACTCTAATCAGCCAACCCCTAAGCAGCACTTGGCAATAAGCAGGCACTGTTCTAGGCACTCGCCAGATATGAACTCAGTACGTTCTAAGAATGACCCTGAGGCAGAAACTGTTATTATCTCATTTCCAGGTGAAGCGATTGCAGCACCGACAGGCTGCAACTTGCCCAAGGCCATGCTCCTGTCAGCAACAGGGCAGGGCTTGGAACCCAAGGAGTCCCGGCCCAGATCTGGGGAAGAAGCCGATGCTCTACCCCCATGAGAATGACAGAAGCCTTGGAATTCTCTCTTGCCTGTTGATCATCGCCGCTGAAACGAACTAATCCAGCCAATGCTTGCTCCACCATCCTCAGCGTGGAGAGGTTTTTGGACTATCTCTGGAAACCAGCACGCATTGTTGGTTCTGGATCCGTCAAGCCTCCCAGACGCCTTGCAGCTGAATGCGCATCTTCGAGCACCTTTGAAGAAAAAAAGCAGTGGAAAGAGTCTGCTCTTGACTTAGTATTTGTGAAACCTGCATGTCACCTTGGTATAAACTGGGCTCTGGACTGACTTTTCAGTTTAACCAAATATCTATACCCGGGTGTGTGTGTGTGTGTGCGTGGTGTAAAAGGACCTAACTTCAGATTTTCCTGAGTCCAGCAAATACTGTGATGGTAGAAACGAGAAGGTTCTGTATTTCACATCTTCACAGTTTGGGCCACCAGCTGCCTTAGGGACCACATCAGTGACACTGGTGCTGTTTTCCCGAGAGAGTTTTATCATCAGAAGGTTGCCTCAAGTTCACATTTTCCAAGGGCTTCCATCCTCTTCATAGTCATTATTTGGCTTCAAATTACCTCAGTCAATAAAATTACTATTGTTGGTTTGCACCTTTCAGAAAATTTGTGTGCATTAAACACTTCAGCAATATTTATTTATTCTGCCATCTGTCTCACTATCTACACATTCTCAACAGTCTGGCCTAGAAAGCGCCCAAAATCACCTGAGCATCGTAAAATTAGTTCATGGCTGTCAGAGTAACGCATGGAGAACACAGCTGCTGTCCTGCTGCCTGATTTAATGAGGTTCCGAAAGTATGTGGACAAGGATGCTTTCCCTTGGTTACCATGGCAACAGGATGGGGTGCTCAGAGCAGGTGTCAGCAGCATTGAAATCAAGATGAATCAGCTGATGGCTTGTCATCTGGGGGAGGCGTTGACCAAGCCCTCCTGATTCTTCCCTCCAACGAACTCGGAAACAGAGACCCAAACTCCATCCAGACTTTATTCTGAACATATTGTGTTGCCATATAAACTTTGTGAATCTAGAAGGACTTAGACACTGAGGATTTCAAAATTAGAAATGTGGAGTACTTCTGTTCTTCCAGATCCTAATTAATTGGTGATCTGTTGTTTTACATAAAAAGAAACAATACTCTATCCGCCCCCACACACACCCCCTCCAACTTGGGTTTACTTGATTTTATTCAAAGTCAAACTTGCTTTAGGAAGAAACTTTTTGTTTTGATGAACAGAATAGGATATTCACTATTTCTGGCTACACTCAACATTTGTAGGGTCAAAGCCTTTTTACACAAAGCAGGTTTTTATCCTAAATTATGTATCAAAAGTGAAGCAGTGTAATTTATAAACTTTAGTGTTAGCTCTGTGAGTGGCTTCTCATACTCCTTAATCACTGGTAAAGAATACAAAACTTTAATATAAAGTAAAAACTGTCAGCGGTTCCTTTTATATTTATGGAATCATTTTCAGGTGAAAAGATAAGAATGGAGCTGGGGCTAACCAAATTGAAATATAACTGGAGAATTAAGAAAAGATTTGAACTTCGCTCCTCTGAAAGTTCCAAGTCGGTACCAGAAATGTAAAGAGAATGACCTTTGGTAAATACAGATCCCTCCGACTTTTGCAAAGGGAAGGACTCTTTAGCTTTCTGGCTTCATCTTACAATTTTCTCCATCTTTGCACAGGGCCAAGTAGAATTCATTAGCCAATTAGCTCAGAGAAAATAAGGCAGCGTATATGCTATTTCATGTAGAAAAAGAGCAAAGTGTTCAATTTTTCTGCTTTTCGGCTGAACTGATAGATATTCTTTGTTCTCTAGGAATGTGATGATTTAGGCCAAAATTCTGCTTCCTAAATAATTCAGATAATTGCCTCAACTCCACACTTTGCTTGTGTGTAAGAGATTTGACTTCAAATCGTCAAAACATGATCAAATTAGAATCATGTTTTGATGAACTTTATTTTTAGCTCTTTTTGAAAGACAAGGATAGATATTTACTGCTTAATTAAACATTTTGATGTATTTTGAAAACATAGATGAGCCACACAAAAGCTGAACGTTATTGGTGTAATGTTAAGAGGTGAGAGGTGGAGCAAGTGTTGGTATCCTAGATTCTGTTGCATAAGAATCATTCAATCAGATGTTTTTGTCAAGCAGATATTATAGTTTATGTGTTTGAGGAGACAGAGCTTTCATACTGGCCCTCAAGAGCTGTGTGCACAAGTGCTGCTTGTTACATGGCTCTGTGGCTGTCAGTCTGTGTCACGTCACCTGGAGCCATTGTCCTGTGCTGTCAGCAAAAGTGAGGAGTCTGAGGGCTAGAGTTAGACCAGGCATTTTGGGGGGTCTTATTGACACAGGAGCATCTAACAAGTGCACATAGAACACAATTTATCATGTAAAAAGAAACGTAATTAAAAGATTTAATTTAAACAGAGAGTTCTGCCGTTATACTTGCCTCCTGTAACAGAATGTGAGCTTCACTTTGATATCACAACGTGCTTTTCGCTCACTCTGTGGACGTTTTCTCAAGCCCTTGGGTAACGCTCCTCACTTAGAACAGCTTCTCATGCCCACGGGATTTGAGCACATGAGTTATTTGCCTGGTAAGGTCCGTAAATTAGGTTGAGCCGTCTGCATTCCTTGGTCCAAGTGACCAAAGTGCAGGTTTGCTGCCTGGGCTAGACGTGTGCCCCTGTAGCTGCAGAGCAAAGCCAGAGGGAGTCATGTGGTCCTCGCAGGGTGACACTGGGGTCAGAGTGCCCACTGCAGGGGTCTGAATAAAGCGATATTTAGCAAGGACAGACAGCAGGTGGGGCAGGACTGGGTGTGGGGTGAAGGAGGGGAAGCACGCAGGGTGCAAGGCATCTGGCTGGGGCCCTGGGAATACACAGACTTTTCTTCCTGAGAAGAAACCACCTGAGAGTCCAGCTGGGCTGCAGACCCTTCGCTCACATGCCATTTGTGCAAAAATCCAGGCTGTAAACAGATCAAAGTGGAACTACCCTGGTGGAAGCTGAGATGGATGGTCTTGCCCCCCGGCCTCCTCCTTTCCTGCCGTCGGGACCCCTGAGCGCCTGCAGAGAAGCTGTGTGCAGGGCCCTCTGCGGGAGGGAAGCCAGCCCAGGAGAGCTGTTAATAGCACAGGCCCTGCCGACAGAAGCTCAGCTTCTCCTGCGGGACATTGGGCAAGTGGCTCAGACTCAGCTCCGTGGCCTGGTCTGTGAACCGCTGAGCACGACGGCCCTGCCTCCTAAATGCCCGAGCACGCCGGGAGATGAGGACGGAGTGCCCGGCCGAGCGCGGAGGCTGGTAAGTGCCGCACACGCTGTTGAGAGGAGACCTGCTCTTGCATCTTCCGGGGCAGCAGCCTGCCCTGGGCATGGTCATCAGCTGGAGGCTGGACTGGGACTCAGTAGCCTGAGCCCTTGTGTGTCCTCACTCAGAGTTGGCAAGCTTTCCTGCGATCCACACTGCTGCAGCAGTATCTGAGGCTTTGAGGACCGTGTGGGCTCTGTCCCCACGACTCGACTCTGCCCCTGTAGGGAGAAAGTAGCACGGACCATATGGAATGAATGGGCGTGGCTGGGCCAACCCGGCGTCACAGAACCAGGCGACAGACCACCGTGCGGGCCCCTGCGCTAAATCGTGAATGAAACACGGCATCTCTGGTGACTGAATTCTGGGGTGCCAGACTGTCCACAACTGGGGCTAATTTGGCCACGTGCCATGAGTCAGTCTTCTTGTCACCACGGGCAATTCTCGCCCTGGTGTGTTTAGTCCATGCTGCGTCCTCCCAGGATGGCCAGAGTGACAGTGAGCTCCTCCACTGCCGCCTCGGGGGACCTGCCTTCCCCGCTGAGGCTGCACGGCTGCCCACGGTGTCTGGTCGGGTCCGCCCTCTGCTCCCCAGTGCTGCCTCCTCGTTTGGGTTTCCCTAAGGCAGAGCCTGGGGACCTGGTTATTGTGGGGGTGTCCCGGAAAGCATGAGACATGAGAGGAAGTGAGACAGGGAAGAGAGAAATGGTGACAAAGAGCGCCTCCTGCCAGGGACCTCTGAGGAGCTGTGTAGAGCCTGCCTCAGACTGGCCACAGCAAACAGGACAACGGGGCGTTTGCCCACCGATCCCCGGCTCTCCTGGGTTGAGCACTGCTGCTGGGAGCACTGTCTCCCTGGCTCTTCTGAGCAAACTGGAGAAGCAGAGACTGGGTCCTGGAGGGGCAAAGCAGTCTGTGTGCCAGAACCCCATGAACTCCACGTAGCAGCTGTCGGTGACTCAGTGGGCCGAGGGGTTCCAGGGTGGGCGTCGGCAGCCTCTGCCCCACCACTTCCCCTCTTGCTTTGTTGTTGAGCTGCTTGGTTGTGCCACCTCTCTCCACCCTGACCAGGTGGCTGTCACTGAGCTCTTGAACACCCCCATCCACTGTAGACTTGGCACCTGGCTCCCAGGTCTTTTCTACACCCCAAGTCCCCTCATTGTCCCCAGTGACTTCCAAGTTCCCAAGGATGACCCTCTTATCTCTGCTTGGCCCCCTGACTGCCACACCCCCTCCTCCCCCATCACCTGTCAGCCACCCACCACCGGGCAAACTCTGGGCTTTGTCAGGGCCACAAAGAACTCTCTCCTCAAATTGCCGCCAGACACCCCTCTGCTGACGGCAGTCCCTTCTCTTCTGACTTACTCGCTCAACTGTTCCACTCAGTAACTGACGTTTCCACAGCAAACATGCGCTGAGCACTCCACGGAAGGCGCGGATACGGGTGGTGGGGTGAGCAGGGACCAGGACAGACACGGCCGCTGCTCTCAGGGAGCTCGCCTTTGGGTTCCTCCCCCGTGCGTGTTCGTGCCTGTCCTTCCCCGCGAGATCCCAGTCCGTGGACCCCCATCAGCGTGACTCCCTCAGCTTCCTCCTTGTTCTCACCGTCTCCTCCCCCAGCACAGACTGTGGATTTAATTCTGGCTACGCTCTCATGGCCGTCCTAAACTGCCTTGCTGCATCATCTGTCCCTGGAACCCACCGGCAAAGCCCCAGCCTTGGATGGGCCCAGCCCCATGCCGTCCCCCGCCTGGCCCTGGGCTGCTCCCCACAGACGCCACACACCGGGCAGGCCAGAGCGTCTGCGTCAACAGTGCCTGACCTCAGCTGGGCCTCGACACCACCCCAGAGCCCATGGCCTTTCCTTAGGTGGCTCCCTCTCCCACGCCGTCGGGCCACTGGAACCATGGCTCCCTTCTCAAACGTCTGCCCAACCTCTGCCTCAGACCCCTCCTCTCGGCAGGAGACCTGGCTTCCCAGCCACAGAGAAAACGAAGCCCTCTGGCTACAAACCCGCCTGAGACTTCGCCCACCCTCTCCTCACTTTCCCCTGACTGAGTAACAATGCCAACTACAGATAAAGCTCGAGTAGTGCTTACCAGGAAGTCTCTGCGTGTTCTTCACTTACCCTGTGTCATCTGCATCATCCCCCTAGGAGGCAGGTGCTAGTAGATCCCCATTTACAGATGAAGAAGCGAGGTATGGAGAGGTTAGACACTTGCCCAGGGCCGCATGTGTACTGTGTCAGAGCCAGGAACGATCGCTGTGTGACCACCAGGCTGAGGAGGAGATCCGCTCTGCATCCCGGCCGTGCCCCTCCTGCAGCTCTGGGTCCTGCCCACCGTCTGGGACTCGTCCAGGGCTGTCTCTGCTGCTCCGGGTCATCAGCCTGGCCGTTCTTATTGGCCTCTTCCCTCCAACAGATGAATATCCTCAAGCCCACTGCCCATCTTTGAAAAATTCTGAATCTCTCTTCTGTCTTCTGTCTCTCCCTCCTTCTCTCTCTCTCTCCTCTCCCTCTCTCTCTCTCTCTCTCTCTCTCACTCACAACCAAGTTCCATACAAGCGTCACCAGCACCCGTGGACTCCATTTGCTCACCTCCCACTCACTGCGCAGCCCACGGCAATCTGGCTTCTGCCCGTCACCCTACAGAAACCTCCCTTAGCTTCCCAGTGACCTCCAATGGGCTGTTCCAGTCTTTATCTTGGCACATAACTGGCTTTAAATAAGTGTTTATGTAAAATAAACCAATAAAGGGGTAAAAAAATAAATGAATATATAAAAGCTTATGAGAAAAATTTCATTTTTTCCCCACCATTCTGTTCCCCATCCCTCTAGCCAGGTTACCCCTGGAGAGCACGCCCCCTGCCAGGGAGCATATCATGGCTTCTCCGTGGGAGGTCCTGGGACCACCTGCATGGGAACCTCATGCCCCACCCCCATCCCACCTGGACCTACTAAGAGTCCCCGGGCTGGGGTCTGGTATCTGCACTGTGAACAGATACCTGAGATGAAACTTAGGCACATGATAATTGGAGGGAGGGCCACTGCCCCATATCTGTTCTTCTGTTAATCTTTCAGATTCAGTGATCTTTTTATAAGCAACTAGATTTAAAACTATAAGTAGGGATTATGCATTTGGAAACATTTGCAGAAACAAAGTAAAACTAAGCGTTCTCTCTGGCATGCAGTAATGCTTGGGATTTCATCAGTCCTCACCATTTGCTCGAGACACTTACCCTTTTCACCAAGGCTGCTAGTAAAGGTTGCACAGCACAGCAGTGGCAGGGGCAGGCCAGCATGCAGACGTGGGCTGCCCGGCGCCTGCTGACATCTTGGAGACGGACGATCTGTTTTCTCTGCTTCTACTTAGAACAAGAAAATCTTATTTAGCAGGCAGAATTCCTTCTCAGACAAATGCAAATGAGAGAATACTCCCCCCCCATGTGAAAATGCTCAGTGTTTCTCATTTCTTGTAATTAATAACTCTAGTACCTTCTGTTTATATGTCGGTTTGGCATTTATACAACGCTGCGTGTACTTTAGCACATTTGACTCTCACAACAATGCAGAGGCGTGGGCAGGGCGTTCCATGCCTCGTTCCTTCCGCAGATACCTGGCGGGCGCTGCTGTGTGCCCAGCGCCAGCCTGGGTGCCACGGAACACAAAGAGAATCTGACATGGATGCTGCTGCCCTCGGGCACCTCACGGGCTGCTGGACGGGACAAGCCACGGACACACGGAACTAGTGCAACCTCCAGAGCGCCACGTGCCTTGAGACTAGATTATAAGTTCCTCGAAGCCGAGAACCGAGACAACCATTTGTATCCTCTGTGCCAAGCCTGGGTCTCTCACCAAACAAGGTCAAGTGAATGAGACCAGTCAAGAGCCTCAGAAATTCAGAGTTGGGGTGGGAGGGTCACTTCCCAATCGGGTGAACCAGTGGATGGGGGGCTTCCTGAAGGAGAGGACTTCTGGACCCAGCAGCTCTCACCAACCTGTAGAACTTTACGTGACCTCTTTGCTCAAACCTTTACAGTTAAGTGTAAGTTCTGGGAATCCTTGGAAAGTCCAGCTTCTTTCTAGGAACGTGAACCTGCACACCTCAAACTCGTACTTGGAGGAAAGGCTTTCCCGCTTCCTTTCAGTATTTTCTCACTTGGTATTAATTTCAAAGCGTTTTCTCTTTCATTTTTGTTTGGCTTTTTGTTGTTGTTTTTATTTTATTTTCTGATTAAAAATATAATATAGTCTTATTATAAAAAATTTGGAAAACAGAGAAAAGTTTGAAGCGTTAGGAAAAGAATCAGCCATAACTCCATTTCCTAGAGGTAACCCTGAGTATCGTGTTTGGCATATTTCCTTACAGTATTTTTATACGTATATATTGTTAACATTGATAAGCACTTATTAAATACACAATTTAGAGTCCTTTTCCACAGTCGTGAAAAACTCTACAAAACCTTTCAAAACACTGCAGAATGTGACACTGGTTGTGCTATAACTTAAATTTCCGTCACGTTTGACATTCAGATTGTTGTAATTTTATGTTAATATAAATAAAGCTGAAATGAAATCTTAAGAAAGTGCTGTCCGCATTTGGGGTTATTTGCTTAGAATAGATTCCTCAAAAGAGAATTATGGGACCAGTGGAAATGAACATTTCGGATCTTAGACACATATTACCAGACTGCTTTCTAGAAAGTTTGCCCCGGCGTACACGGCCCCGTCGGGTTTGAGAGTGCTTGCGACACTCCAGCGTCCCAGCTGTTCCAGTTCCGTGCTGCCGCGCAACAAACTACCGCGGTCTAAGGGCCTGAAAGTAACAGCCGTTCTATTATCTCTCACAATTTTACAGGCCGGGAATTTAGGCAGGACTTGGCTAGTCGGTTCCGCCCTGTGCGGCAGTGACTGAGGCTCTTGGTGGCGTCAAGCTGGCAGCTGGTCAGAGGGGCCGAGACGGCCGGCAGGGCTGGCGGGAAGGCTGGGCTCATCGACTCGTTCCCCGCCAGGTGCTCTCAGGGCCTTGTCCCGAGATCTCTCCCACGGGGTTGCCAGACTTCTTCCAGGGTGGCCGGGGTGCTGTGGGTGACCAGAGCTCCCAGAGACAGGAAGTGGAAATGCCAGTGTCTCAAAGCACAGCATCGCTTCTGCTGTTGTTGTTGGCCAGAGCAGTCACAGAGCCCCCCAAGGTTCAAGAGAGGGGATCGACACTCTGTTTCTTGATGGGAGGTGTGTGGAAGAATCTGTGGCCACCGGTGATTCACTGTATCAGCACTGAGCATTATCACAAGAAATACTGATTTGTTTGCTATTTTGAAAGATAAGATATGGTAAACTAGTGTTGCTTTTATTTGAATTTACTCATTCCAGTCTTCAACTTTTTTGTCTATTTATTAGCCATTTGAATTTTCGCACCTGTGAATTGTTTGGTCCTGCCCGTTGGGTCTTTCCCGGCTCTGCCACTTACAACGGTGAGATGTTGGACCGGTTATTGAAACTGTCTGAGTCTTCCCTTCTTCGTCTGTAGAATGGGGGTGATAATATTGCCCCTCTGCGAATCTGAAGTGCTTATTCAACACCATGCCGACCCACGATAAGCACTCAATACACGCTATTGCTAATAATATCTGTTCATAGTCTTGTGACAATACTCAGGTGCCAGCTTGCGGGAGATGCTTATGGGGGGGACGTGTGGCCCCCGGGTTGCTGGAGGCACTGAGCGACCTCAGGGGAGGGAAAAGCCAAGCACCCAATGTGTTCTACTTGGTGCCAGTTTAAAGCCACAATTCCCTGACACCTCTGCCCTAGGGCAGGGAGCTGCCGGCTTGTGAGTGGGCACCGTGCCATCCTGCGAGATGGGAATGAGAGCAGGCAGCCAGGGATCATGTGCGTCCTGCTGTGTTTGTTAAACAAACTGCTCCCAGCCGGGGAGCACTGGAACAGCTGTCAATCCTGGTCTTACAAGCCCGTGGTAATGGCAGACAGGCAACCATTAATCCAGCTCTGGGAAGAATTACCTTTCCAACATTTTTTTTAAAGAAACAGTAGAGCACACCCCACAAATACAGAGAGAGGTGGGCATTGAAGTTGATTTATGCCCCATCCATCAAACTGAAATAGATGTTATTCCATGGAAGGGAGACTGGAAGTAGTAAATTCATTTGCCGAGCCCTGACTGAGGGGTACTCACATTTGTCACTTCCTCCTCTTGTCTGAAGGTGACAGTCTGCACCCCGCCACCAGCAGCACAAGTGTTTTTAGTAGTTCTTCCTCCCCGTGACTGCTAATGGGCCGTGCCCCGCCACATGCTCCCTTCCTGATTCGAGCCTCTCCAAGCCTGGCCACGGCCGGTAGCCTCCTGGGGTGACATCTTGGACACAAGTAGATCGAGCTGCAGCCTGGTCAGCTCTTGGCACTCCGGGATGGTCCAAGTGGGTGATGGGGCTGGAGGGATGGGAGGCAGGTGCCAGATGTGACAGGGAGGGAAGGCTGCTGCACCACCTGGAACTCATGTAACTCAGTTTCTACATCTGCTGCATGGGGATACAAATGCCTGCCCCGCCCACTTCACGAGAAGGTGAAACCACACGGAACAAAGGCCTATAACTGCGTGAGATGCAATCACAACCGACGCAAGCATTATGCGTTCTTTCTGTGTTGCTCTTTTAAAAGGGCTTTCATGTCCGGTATATATTTGACTGTGAAAGCTTTGGAAGAGTTTAATAAATACTATTTCTGATTTCACAGAGGAGAAAACTGTGTGTTGAGAGTAAGTGAATTGCCAAGGTCATGGGGTGGAACTCTGGCCTCCTGACTGTCGGCGATCCCCACTGGACCACTCTGTCTCCAAGGGGAAGGAGGGCGCTGGGCCCTCCGTAGCTTTCCAGGGCCTTGTTTTTAGGTCAGTTAAGGTCAGTAGGTCAGTTCCGGCTGGGCCTGTGTGAGTTGGGACTCAACTCATATGACTGTAGCTTTCTCACCTGGAGAAGCTTCTCGAGGTCCATCCTCCGTCTGTCTCAGTCCCCGGAACTCGGGTTGGGGAGATGGGACCGTCTGGAGAGATGCAGACAGGCCGTGTGGCACTAGCCTTGGAATGGCCAGTGCCCCGTTGTGTGCAGGCCAGACTTGCCGGTCGGTCGGCAGACCTGGGTTACTATCTCTTTGCTCACTGGCTGCGTGACTTACTCAACTTCTCTGAGTCTCGATTTCCCCACAAATTAAGGATAATAAATCACGCTGGGTGTTGTTGCTGGGGATTAAATGATACTCAGCATGGGAAGGACCAGACCTAGCGCCTGGCACAGAGGAGGTGGACAATGTTTTGCTTCCTCCCTTCCTTTGTATCATTTCTCTTTCTTTCCTTTCGTTCTTTCACTTTTTCTTTTTTTCCCTGGGATCTTGGAAATAGCCTATTAATAGATACGAAGCAGAATAACTTGAACTTGAGGATTTGCGGCGCAGACATGCTAAGGCTGTGCTAGTGGCCAAGTGGAATGTAAAAACAAACTGTAAAAGCAGAGTCTGTTCCGCAGAACTTTGAAGGGACCCGGCTGGCCCCTGAGGGTGGAGAGAAAGCAAGAGGGAAGTGACTTTTCTCCCAATTCCCTTCACATCACTCAGGTATTCCTTAATTATCACGTGCTGGATAGCAAAATGTCTCAGAAGCACCGAAAGCTGCTCATACCTTTCTCAGATAACCACGCGTAACCTGAAGAAATCCTCAGGCCACTCTCCGTACAGCGTCACATTAGAAACTATGGAGCAACAATAAATGGCTACAGATAATTTCAATCTCCTCTGGAAGAGTATCAGAGGAAACCCAAACTGCAATATCTAGAAACACTTCTCAAATCCCCAGTCAGGGTGGTTCACGCCTGTAATCCTAGCACTCTGCGAGGCCAGAGCGGGAGGATTGTTTGAGGTCAGGAGTTTAAGACCAGCCTGAGCAAGAGTAAGACTCTGTCTCTACTAAAAATAGAAAAATTAGCTGGGCATGGTGGCATGCGCCTGTAGTCCCAGTTACTCAGGAGGCTGAGGCAGGAGGATCGCTTGAGCCCAGGAGTTTGAGGCTGCAGTGAGCTATGATGATGCCACGGCACTCTAGCCTGGGCTACAGAGTGAGACTCTGTCTCAAAAACAAACAAACAAACAAAAAACCTTCTTTCCTTTTCTCTCCAGTTCTTACACAATCTGTAGAGGGGCTCTCAAATTCTAAACACTTCACTCTCAAAATTCTGCCTCTGCGTGATATGGCGTGACGCAGAGGCCTCAGGCCATGTGCCTTTTAAGTCTATCCCTTGGACTCCCTCTTCCCTCTCCCACCCCAGCCCTGTCTCTCTCACTCAGTCTTTCAATTTGGCATCTGAAGAGTCCGGGGAGTGTGTGGGAAAAGACAGAACTCTCCTTAGACGACAGGGAAAGGAGGAGAGCCCAGGAGAGCCGGGGTTTGAGGGGTGGCCGGTGTCAGGGCGTGAGTCTCACGCATGGGGTTCTTGTTCCCACCCCAGGCCTGAGGACCAGCAAAGCTCCCAGCATGTGCTGGCTCAGAAAGCCCAGAGGATGGAGCGGAAGCAGGACTTGGCGCTCCCCTGGTATTCCTCTGTGCAGCACGCGTGGAAGGGCATGCAAGGGGCCTGTGCGCACAGAGGGGACTGTGGGGAGATGGATCCCCCGGACTAAGTAGACAGACCCAAATTCTTTTAAATCCCTTCCTTTTGGATAGAAGTACTGGATAATTCTAAAATGATCTGTGTAACTAGGAAAAAGTTTTGTAAATTCCTCTAAGACTTAGATACTAGGTTTCTGTCCCAGAGACACTTCTGTATCTCCCTGAGTGGAATATAGTGAAATCAAGGCGTTTCACATTCCGGGCCATAACGAAGCCCTTCATGTCCTGGATGACTTGTAATTCCACCTGGTTCTAGGCCACATACTCGATAACTTCACTGCCCTTCCAAACTGTTGCCTTTGGCTTGGTTTTACAGCCTTGCATTCTTGCACGTCTTATCGTGGAGTTTGGCTACAAGAATGTTGGCTTATAAAGTTCCTGCGCTTTCATGGTCGATGAGCCTAGGCAGGAGGAACCCCTTCTGGAAGTATGATAGGTACTACTGGATATTTTTAGAATGAGTTGTTTTTGCTTTTTTTTTTAATGTGGAATTTTTGATACAGGCTCAGCATCCCAAATCTGAAAATCTGAAATCCGAACTGCTCCAAAAGCTGGAACTTTTTGAGCACCAACATAATGCTCAAAGGAAATGCTCATTGGAACATTTCAGGCTTCAGAACTTTGGATTTGGGATGTTCAAGCAGTACGTATAATGTAAATATTCCAAAGTCTGGAAAAATCTGAAATCTGAAACACTTCTGGTCCCAAGAATTTCAGATAAGGAATATTCAAGCCACATAAGTAACATAGTATAATAAATGTGTGTGTGTTTGTGCATGTGTGTGTGTGCGCATGCTTGTGTTGCAGTTGGCTGAAACAAGCAGGTGAGCAGGCCCTTTACGCTCACCAAGCTGCTGTCTTATCACCGTTACAGTGACTGTTCGTACCGCCATCTTCCACTGCTAGGGCCCTTGGTTTTAGAGTATTTGGAAAGCGCGTATATTGGAGCAAGGAAATGACCCCCGACGGTACCTGGGGAAGGGTCTTAACTCCATTTGTGTGCCTACACCAAGCAGTTTCCAGCACGTGCAATCCTATGTCCTCCACGAGTGCACGAGGACTGAATGCACGTAGCTGTAGGGACCTGCAGGTTGGTAAGGCACCGAACAGCGTTGGATGCCACCGCGGTCCTAGTAAGAAGCTGCTGATGGTCCTGCCAGGTGCATGTGCTGAGTGAGAAGTCCTTTGTTGGGAGTCCCGAGCAACATTCAGGGGAAGAGACCAAAGGAGTTTCCCTTCTGAACACACTCCGGCTGACATATTCACTTCCTGGTGGTGGGCACTTTTCTTGCAAATTGAGTCTTAGTTTCCTCCGAGACCCGAATTCCTGCGCAGGTGATTTATGAAGGAAGTGCTCGTGGGGACAGGTGGGAGTGGGGGCAGGGAAAGGGACGAGGCCAAGCCAGGGTGCAGTTGGCCTCAGCCTGACCCCGAGGGCAGCTCTGGAGCACAGGTTACACCCAGCTTTGAGCCTGGGAGTGGGCGTTATTGCCCCGCACCCACTGCCGTTGGCCCTGAGCCCCTATGGAACACAATCTCTCGGGCCCTTCGGGCTCCTGGACACGGGAGCAAATTGGCTCCAGTAGCCCTTGGACAGGCCTGTGAAGGAGCCACAGGTGCAGGGCTGGGCGGAAGAGACAAATGCCCAGAAGCTGGGATCTGGGAGTAGCACGACAGTGTCCTCTGCAGCTTGAGGGGACAAGAAGGCCAAAGAGCCCTGGGGAGGGGGGTCCCTTGTTTCTATTTTTGCTTCAGGATCTATGGTTTAGCTGACAAGCGCCGACTGAAGCGTTCAGCAGGGGCCTGGCCGACAACCGCGTCCTGCTTGGACACTGCAGGTTAATGCCACACGTGTGTCCTAAACCCAAACGTGGGGCTCCTGTGTCCGGTCCTAAGAGGGACACTACTCCAGCCTTCAAGTTCTTTGCTGCAGTGAACTTTATCGCACCGTGTTGGGTGGGGATAGCTCAGAAATCCTCGTGCTTCCTCCAGGAGGACAGAGAACAATCGTCCCCAAGATCAAAGCACGGCTCTCGGATACCCAGTATAATAAATTAGTGGAGATTATGAAGGGAGCCAAGGGCGCTGAGCACAGGGAGATCAGAACATGCATTCCTTCCTTGTCATGAGTTTATTTCTAGAAAAGATTACTTTTTTAAAAAAATCACTAAAAGCTATATTCATGGGCGCTGTGGCCAAAATATCTTAGCAGGACAAACTGTTACTACCTACTCCCTACTGTCTCCAATTCTTAGGAACAAAAGCGTTTTTCTCCAGAGAAATGAAGACTAATGTTAGAAAGAAGCGCTCAGGGAATGACACCACTTAACTGATTTCATAAGTGTTTACGGCAAACACAGCCCGCTGGAAACTTTGGAGGGAAAGAGGGGGCCTTTCAAAGCCTCAGTAAAAGGTAGCAGCGTCCCTGACACCGGGTGGAAGGACAGGCCACACATAAAGAGCATCTTAAAACGCAAGAGGAAGGCAGGCTAGCAGGCGAGAGCGAGGGAGGTGGGGACCACATGAAAAGATGCGATTCTCTCGAGTGCTGAGTACAGAGCTCCACCGAATCCTCCCACGCCGGAAAGAACAAAGTACTCATTTTTAGCAACCTAAGAACAGAAGAAGGGGATATTGGCAGAACCTCTTCATATTAAGGAGCAATTAAGTTATTAGGAGATTTCAGAGAAGTTCCAACAGAACAGAGCCTTTCTCTTGCATTACAAAATCCCTCGGAGCTCTTCCTGAAATCACAAGATACAGCACTGCTGTGTTACTTGTTATTTTTTTGGCCATCACATTCGCTCATTCGTCCAACAAATATTCATCAGGCGACCTCCATGTGCAGGTTTTAGAAAACTACTTTATGGGCATAACAAATTCCTGCAGAAGAGAGAATCTAAGATCTGGAGCTAGAAAGCCAAGATCTGAGTTGCCACTTTGCCGTGCACGTGATTGTTAACATGCCACATAAAAGCCAATTTCTGGGCCTCGGTTTTGTCATCTGTAAAATGATACTCTGATGCTGCTTCAAGAGTATGTGAAAGGGTTCTGTAAATGCCAAAGGTTGGTGGCCACTATTCTTGTTACGTCTCCTAATGGGGTGGGTGACCACACACCTGCTTTGCCCAGAATGTTCCCAGTTACCCTGTTCCCCCAGTTCCTTTTCCTTCTTACAGGTGTCCCAGTTTGACAAATGAATGACATGCTCCCCTACTGACAGGGTCATCTGTGTGAGAGAAAAGCACGTGAGTGGGACCAGAGTTCCAATTTTATTATTCAGTTGCAATAAATTTCTATATTGTACTGTCTGTTTGTGGAAGCTTTTTTCTGCCTAACAATACTCGCTCTCTTTGAAGTTGCAGCCAACTCAATTCAGGTGTGAAAATTAAACCTGTTCACAGAAGTGAGTATGCTGCTGCACATTTGCACAGAGGTTTCTCAAAAAAAAAAAAAAAGAAAGAAAGAAAGAAAGAAAGAAAGGAAGGAAGGAAGAAACAATTGAGGCGCACCCATCATGAATGCGGGACTGGGCAGGAGGCAATGTTCTCCCGCACGACGGCATTCTTCAACTTATAAATGGAAATGTTGTATCTCAAAGCAACAGTCTTATGGGCCTTGCCAATAGGCACACAGCACTGTTCCAGTCTGACAAACACTGAAAACCAGGAGATTTTGGTTTTACCAAGTGGAATTAGACTGCTGAACTGTGGTCGAGTGAGACACTGGCCGTGGCTTGGATCTTGCATTTCCACTCTGGACCCAAGAGCTCTGGGCTATGTTTCTCAGTCTTGCCCAGTTTCTATTTTCTGACTAGGGGAGCAGGTATGATTATGGTACCTGCCTCCTGGAGCTGATTTGAGGGTTAGGAGGGCTGATGCACAGAGTATTTAGCACAATGTCTGACATGCAGATGTCCATGAGCTGCAGAGAGGCTTATCAGCCTCCATTTGCTGCTCCCAGCAGAGCACCTGCAGTGGGTCACGAGCATCTTCATAGGCAACAAGCAGGTGGCAGAAGTAAGAGGTGGCCAGCCCCTGCCATACCTGCTCTGCTTTGGCCTTGTTTCCAAATACCTGTGGGAGTTTCCAGAACAAAGATGTTCAAATGTGGTCAGTGAGTGGGGGTGCTCTCTGTGTCAGTTAGGCATTGCCACAATAATGCTGTGTAACAAACTACCCTCAAACTTGGTGGCTTAAAACAATAGTAATGCGTTCTCACCCATGTGTGGGTCCGCTGGTGTCAACTAGTCTAGGCTGAGCTGTGCCTCAAACTGCTCTGGGTGGGGGGAATTTGGTGGGTGGGTTGTTCTGCAAGGATCTGGCTCTCATCCTCCTCTTGCAGCTGGTGGCCTGTCCAGAGTGTGTGCTTCTGATAACCACAGCAGGAGCACTAGAGGGCCAAGTGGAAACCCTCCAGGTCTGTTAAGGTCTAGGCCCAAACCCAGTCACTGCCA
>NW_012150541.1:2526465-2526976 GCF_000956105.1 Propithecus coquereli | reverse complement strand
GTGTGTGCTTCTGATAACCACAGCAGGAGCACTAGAGGGCCAAGTGGAAACCCTCCAGGTCTGTTAAGGTCTAGGCCCAAACCCAGTCACTGCCATTTATGCCTAGATACCATTGGCCAGAGCAAGTCACATGGCCGAGCCCAACGCCAAAGAGCAGGCGCACCCCCCAAAAAGGGCCACGGCAAGGATGTGGTGTGAAGAACTGGGCCATTAATTCAACCAACCACACACTCTATTTCATCTTTTGCAGAAAAAGGATGGGACAAACAAATCTGGAGCATCCACTGTGGGGCCAGGACTCAGGTCAGCTTCAAGAAACTCTATGAATCAGGTAATTTCTCTCCACTTTATAGATGAAGAGACACAGGTGAGTATCACATCAATTAGCTTTTGCTACATAACAAAGCACTCCCAAACAGTGTCTTAAGGCCACCATTTCCTTTTTGGGGGTGGGGACAAACAGGGTGGCATTATCATAGCTCACAGCAACCTCCAGCTCCTGGGCTCTACT
>NW_012150541.1:2515083-2526415 GCF_000956105.1 Propithecus coquereli | reverse complement strand
GTGTGTGCTTCTGATAACCACAGCAGGAGCACTAGAGGGCCAAGTGGAAACCCTCCAGGTCTGTTAAGGTCTAGGCCCAAACCCAGTCACTGCCACTTCTGCCTAGATACCATTGGCCAGAGCAAGTCACATGGCCAAGCCCAACGCCAAAGAGCAGGCGCACCCCCCAAAAAGGGCCACGGCAAGGATGTGGTGTGAAGAACTGGGCCATTAATTCAACTAACCACACACTCTATTTCATCTTTTGCAGAAAAAGGATGGGACAAACAAATTTGGAGCATCCACTGTGGGGCCAGGACTCAGGTCAGCTTCAAGAAACTCTATGAATCAGGTAATTTCTCTCCACTTTATAGGTGAAGAGACACAGGTGAGTATCACATCAATTAGCTTTTGCTACATAAAAAAGCACTCCCAAACAGTGTCTTAAGGCCACCATTTCCTTTTTGGGGGTGGAGACAAACAGGGTGGCATTATCATAGCTCACAGCAACCTCCAGCTCCTGGGCTCTAGTGATCCTCCTGCCTCAGCCTCCCGAGTAGCTGAAACTACAGGTGCATGCCACCACACCGGGCCTTCAGGCCACTATTTCTTTAGCTCACAATGCCATACGTCAGCAGTTTGGACTGGGCTCAGATGGATTCTCTTTTGCTGATCTCCACAAGGTGCTATGAGTCCCTGGCCAGCTGGCAGGTCAACTGGAGGCTGACTGGTCTGATGGCCTCACCCGCCTATGCGGTAGTTGGACAGCCACTGGCTGGCACGTGTGCTCTCCTCTCCCAGCACACTAGCCTGGCTTTCAAGGGCAGCAAGAGAGTGAGCCCCAGTGAACATGCATTTTTTTTTTTTTTTTTTTTGAGACAGAGTCTCACTGTGTTGCCCGGGCTAGAGTGCCGTGGCGTCATCCTAGCTCACAGCAACCTCAAACTCCTGGGCTCAAGAGATCCTCCTGCCTCAGCCTCCCGAGTAGCTGAGACTACAGGCATGTGCCACCATGCCTGGCTAATTTTTTCTATATATTTTTAGTTGTCCAATTAATTTCATTCTAATTCTAGTAGAGACGGGATCTCGCTCTTGCTCAGGCTGGTCTCGAACTCCTGAGCTCAAACAATCCGCCCGCCTTGGCCTCCCAGAGTGCTAGTGCCCGGCCAGAACATGCACTTTTTAAGCCATTGCTGGCTTGTTTGCTAATGTCCCAGTAGCCAAAGCAAGATGCAAGGCCAGTGCAGAGCCAGTGTGGGAGGGGACCATCCAGGGGGGCAGATAGAGGAAGTCAAATAAATTATGGCCATTTCTGTAATCTGCACAAGCACCTTGCTCAAGGCACACAGTAAACGCATGGCAGAGCGGACTCTTTGATGCTTCGTGCCGTGGCGAGCACAGCCTCACATGTCCCTAATGTGTTCCAGACATACTCATCACTTCCCGCATGGCCATGTCAACCGCCTGGTCCTCATCAGACTTTCTATTCAGACCAATTCCAAGAGCTTTATGTCTCAGGAGTTAAATAAAAATTAATACACAAATATATTTACATAACCTTTGGAAAACCAACGTGAATGTCTCAGAAGCAAAATTGACTTTCAGAGAAAGAAATCTTGCCTATGTGATTCTAGATTAATTCTCAGAAAGCATTTTAATAAACTGAGGCAGAGGATTCTACCGGTCTCTGCCCTCCTGCCCCGGCACCACGGCTCTTGTCAGGTTATTGCCGGCCGTGGTTTCCAAAGAAGGGCCAGGGAGTCACTCAGGGTGCCCAGAGCCTAGTAAGTGAGCTTTTACTCCCGTGATGCATTCAAATGAATTCACCCATCTTGCACCAGATATCTGGAAAAGGGCAAAATCATTTTCCAAATTGGAGAGGACGGTGGGGGGGAATGTGTTCAGTGTTACTGCAATTAGTCACGCTTCGGAATATCCTGGGGAAAGTCTACTCTCGAGTTATTATTGACATAGTGAAGTGGAGGAGGTTAAAAAGGAGTCTGCAGGCACCATTAATTAACCTCTCCATTATTTTTATTTCCCTGTGCATTTTTCTGATGGACAGAAGATCACAGGGTCAAACCCTGTTAGAGTCGCAGGCATCCCGGCATTCACAGAGCCCAAGCCTCCTGCTTCCCAGAGGCAGGAGAAATTGCTATAGATCTTCACAATCACAGTGGGCTTTCAGGTAGGCACAGATCCTGGGGCCACAGCATTTGGGAGGCAGGTCCCTCCTCCACGTCCTAATAGTCCTTGAAAGGCTGCTCATGTGTTGTTAGTCCTCCTCCAGGAAGCCTTCCTGGATGATAAACTTCTCCTTCTTCTGTAACCCTCAGCCTTTCCCGGTGCCTCCTTGTAGTAGATTCTGGGACTGTGCCCAGATACCCTCTGTAGGACCAAAGCACGCATTCCCTAGCTGTTTCCAGCTGCAACTCTCACTGGCAATTGCCTTCAGCCCCAGGGAATAGCCTTACCCAGGGTTGTGCCCCTCCCCAGGGCAGTCTGTGGCCAGTGACAGCTGAACCAGCCAGACAGAGCTCAGCCCATTTCCCTCCACCCTGGGACACAGCTAAAGGGCACCCCTGGCCTCATAGCTCCCATGGGATCAGCTGGGGCTTCTGTTGCACCTGCGTTGTAGATTCCCTCCTCCTTCTGCCCAGTCCTCCCTGTGTTCTGCATCCATCCCCAGAGGCCTTTGGCACGAATGCTCCATGCAGAGTCTATTCCAGGGAATTCAATCAGGGACTCTCCTCCACGGCACCCCATGTCTTCTTTTATGTTTGCTAAGGGGGTGCTCTGACACTGAACTCACCTGGATATATTAATATATTCTTCAATCTTGATGGCTATAAATGAGGGAAACTGCAATTTTAATGTTACCCACAGTTTCCTCCTTAGCTCGAGGTGGAGGCTAACCTTGTCCCTGGGGAGAGACTAAATGTCTGTCCGCTTGAGGGTGGGAAGGACATTTCAATGTCCTTGTGGCCATGCAAAGTAGAGCTCCAAGTCCACACTGGGATGGAGGGGTTGAGGCCACAGTGGGATTGATTGAGCACCGTGTCCTGACACTCAAATCTGTCTTCCAGCTCTGCCAAGATCACCACTCGGTTGATGGGAAACCAGTTGTCGAGGAGAGGTGGGTCTCCCTCCCCTGAGCTGAATTGACTCTGGGCTGGAGGACCGTGATGAAAGCTGTCCCCCTCACTCCTGGAGCGGGCTGGCCCTGTCGAGAGTAGCAGTCTGGGATGGACACCTAAGGAGAGAGAGAGCCAAACGGGGGCCCTGGGAAGGCATGGTGTAGACACCAGGCATGGGTTCCGGAAGAGATTTAGAAACTGTCCTCATCTGCACTGCAGTCCCCCCCCAACCCCACCAGCCTTCATGGCCCTCCCCATGGCCTAGTCTCTGCTTGACTTTGTAGAACTAAGTTAACATGCCTGCATCCACATTTGGATGTATAAGGAGATCTCAGGTGGACCAGACAATGAGGGTGACATAAGGGAATAGACACATGTAGCCGAGGTGATAAATTCCAATTCAGCTGGATTCACAGAATGAATGCATCCTCAGAGGCGCTCAGAAACTCTTGGAGTGGGAGTGGGGGTCTGACAATAACGGACATCCTGAGTTGCAGGACGGCCTTGGACTTGGCTAGGTGTTGAGGAACAGGTACATCCTGGAAAACTTAGGTCTCTTGGACTCGGGTTCCTTGGGCTGTTTCCTTGAGAGCAGGGAGCATGCCTCATTCCTTTCTTGGGTCGGAAGGGTGTGAGGACCTCAGTCCTACAACCACAAGGAACTAAATTCTGCAACAACCTGAATGAACTTGGAAGCAGATTCTTCCCCGGGGCCTCTAGATATAAGCCCAGCCAGTGGACATCTTGAGTTCAGTCTTGTGAGACCCTGAGCAGAACCCAGGCAAGCCCAGTGGACTTCTGACTTATAGGACTGTGAGATAATAAATGGGTGTCGTTTTAAGCCACTACATCTGTGGAAATTTGTTACCACAGATGGTAGCAATAGAAGGCTGAGAGTCTTCTTTGAAAGCTCTTTGCAGCATGAAGTGTGGACTGGGGTTGAATTCTCATCGGCTGTACGACCTCTGAGGCTCAGTATTCTCATCTATAAAGTGACCAGAAGAAGACCTACGTTTCAGGCGTGTCCCAATTTCTGCAGTCAGAGGACTTGGTGTTGAAGGGCTCCATTCCTCACGAGCTGGCTCTTCTTGGGAGAGTCACTTAACCACTCTGCACCTCAGTAGTGTCCTCTGTGAAATGGGTCACATTACTGTTCATCGCAGCATTGCTCTAAAGATTATGTCGTAGGGCATGACACCAACGTTTGCTATTTACACCATCAGCCCGAGCCCAAACCACAGACATCATACGCCCAAGAACAGGCCACAAAGGGCCATCTTCCGCAAGTCTATCATCGAGCGCCACCATTTTTGTGTCGTTTAGGACCCTCTGATTAAGAAATTTACTGAACGTTTAAGGGAAATTGCCTAAATACCATGTTATCCTTTTGAGTAGCCAGGTATCTTGATGCAATATTTTATTTGCTCAAAAAATAAGACACCATGAAAGCTCAGAGGAAGTCCTGGGCTTCGAGCCTCTCTCAGGAGTGTGCACAAGGGGCTTCGTTTTTTGTCAGGAAAGAACCATCTCCAAAGAGCCCCATCATCAAAAAAGTTTTTGCCGTAAGAAACTGTCAAATCAGAAATTTGTTGTCATTCACGTTTTCACTCAGATGCCTCCTGTCCTGTACGGCAAGGAGAGCTCCTAATGAAGATCTAGGTGGGCTGTAAATTAGGACAAGGAGGTGTTCGTTCTGCATCGGGAGGCCGTGTGGCCGGCTGAGCAGGCTGCTCCGGATCTAACCGTCCCCCACTCGTGCTGCCGTGTCTGAGCGCCGACGTCCCTGCAGTGGTTCGTGGGTGCCCCAGTGACAGGCCCCGTGTTACCTAATAGATTTCTGAAGTTTTCCACCAAGCATTTTATTTCAAATGACAGTTATTTCTATTAATGGGTGGGCCCTGTCAGTTTCCCGACCCCGGCCGGGGAGGATGTCTTTCTGTTCAAATGGCAGTCATCATTTCCGTGAAGTGATGCGTGCGAACGAGCCACCGGTGCACGGCACCTCACTCACGCTGTCACTCACGTTGACATCTCCATGTTGGAGCGTTTTCGCAAAGTTTTCTCCACGTGACCTGCAAGTTAAAGATCAGGGGGCTCCCTTCCTCCCCGCCATCCGTGTGCCAATCATCCTTACCTAAAAATGAAAGTTACAAATAAGCCGCGCCGCTGTTGATCCTCTCCTGCCCGGCCCGGCCTCTTCCTGTCAATCCTGGGCTGTCGTTGCGGAGACGCAGAAGCTTTCTGCCCCGGATCACAGGGGGCTGCTCCTGTTTCTCCACTGCTTGTTTTTCCTTCCCTTCCGTGATGTTTTGTAAAATAATCATGCTCTCCTGCCTTCAGGCTTTGCCTGCTGATAGAAGAGGAAAACTCTTTTCCTGTCCTCCCTTCCCTCTTTCTCTTTTTCTCCCTCCCTCCTCTCCTACCTTCCATCTTCCTTTGTCCGTCTCTCCTCCCTCTCTCCTCTTTTCCTCTCCCTTCCTTCTCTCCTGTGCCCCCTCTTCCTCTTTCCTTTCCACTCCTCATCCTTCCCCCTTTTTCTTCATCCCTCCTTCTCTATTCCTCCTTTTCTCTGATGTCTTCCCACGAGGAAGTCAAGAGACTGCCTGCTCCTGCCCACCCAGCTCCTTTCTCTAGACCTGCCAGCCGCCAGCCCCTCATCCCCAACTCCCCGCCCAGGCCTCCCGCCCGACGCCAGGCTGAACCACAGGCCCCACGGACACCTTCCTTCCACCTTGACTGAGCCACCCTCTTCTGGCTGACTCGTTGCCCCGATGAGGCCTTGCCTCTCCCCTCTGATCGGCGTCCCCTCTCCACCTGGGGCCTGGGCTTGCCCTCACTGTCACCTCGGAGCTTTCCCAGTTCACCTGGTGAGATGTTCCCTGAGTGAGCGCCTTGTTCAGCCTCTCAGCCAGTGTTCCCCGAGCACCGCTGCGCGCCGGGCTCTGCAGAGACACAGGGGAGTCCGGGCTTAACGGGACAGTCATAGACCCTGCTCGCCAGAAACCACGAGCCTCCCAGGGGAGAGACACTAAGCAAATCTCCACTGATACTTGTTTAATCACAGTTGGGATGCGTGTCACAAAGGAAGAGTCTGTCATCAATCAAGACGCGTCCTTGCCTGCCCTGCTCCCCAGGGGGTCCCTCCTTGGAAACTATATTCTGGGTTTAAGACCCTCACCCTCGAGGATCAGTCACTGGCCCGGGGGTGCTGAGGCATCTTCAGAACGCAGAGCTGGTTGCCGGCAAAGGGACCGGGAAAAGACCCACCGTGCCGTGTGGTCCTTCCCCCCGGGGCGGAGCGCGGGCCTGTTTACCCGCCGCGTCTGAAGTGTTTTGTACAGTCTCAAGTGCGTCCTCAAATGTTTTGTGCTGGAGTGAGGCGTTTCCCGCCACCCCCCACGCCGGGACCGCTGCCTGCAGCACCCGCACGTTGCCATTGCCCTTGCACAGGGCGAGACCTAGCCAGAGATTCTGAAACACAAACGTGAGCACCGAGCCGTGAGAGCCCAGGGGTGCCCGTACAACAACAAAAACGAGAGAAAAAGCAAGAGTCTTAAAAAAGCACAAAAGTGGTGGAGAGAGGGAAGAAACTCATCCACTACGTTCATCAGCTTCAGCTTTCTCATGTGCGAAATGGGGCGAGGATAGTACCGAGATGTCTGTAAATCATTGCACACAACAAACGTCAGCCTCCTTTTCCGGACATCTGCAGCTAAAAGTCCCAGCAGAGGAAACTAAGAGGAGGGTGGGAGGGAGGTGAAGGATCCAAACTTACCTGTTGGGTACAGTGTACACTATTCTGGTGACAGGCACACTGAAAGCCCTGACTTCATCATTATAAAATTCATCCATCTAACACATAACACCTGAACCCCCTAAATCTACTTTTTAGAAAGTCCCAGCAGAGAATGTGGCTATAATGTGTGAAAATGGTACCAAAAGCCTCAGCGTTCATGGAGAGTGGGCTCCGGAGGCCCCCCTGGGAGGGAACTCTGCGACCATCCTCAGCATCCAAACAGGACAGGGAGCAGGTGAGGAGGGAGCATGCACATCCCGTTTTCAAGTTTGCCCTCTACTCAGTGGTTGTCAAAGTAAAAGGGGAGGCACATGTGGGTAAACTGAGGAAGCTGGGTGAACCGGAGAGGCTGGTGCCCTGCGGGAAACGGGGTTTGCGCTTTGCAGGGCAGCCTGATGTTCTCCACACAGACCCTGGCAAACCAAGACTTCTGACAACTTACGAACTTTTCTACAGGGCATTTCTCCTTGTAATTTCAGGAAGTCCCTACGTGTGCAAAACTGAATGGAGGCAGGCGTTGCTAACCTCATTGACCAGCTGTCATTGGGAAACTGCAGCACTTTACCTTGGAGGACTGGCTTAAAGATATTAGAAGGTAAAAAAAAAGACTACTGTTAACTTTTAAACTAAAATAGCAACCCAAAGTCAGACAATTAAATGGGGAAGCCATGCACAAATGTCACACAGAGAGGAGGAGGAGATCAAAGGCAACTGTGATCTCTGATAAAGATCAAGAGAGACAACTCAGGTTTTATAGCTATGCTGACAAATGGCTGAAATGGAAAAAAAAAAAAAAAAAAAAACCAACGCTGGGAACTTGATTTCTCAATATGCCTGCAGATCGGCCTAAGCTGCTGCAGAGATCAAAGGCTAGCTTCAGAAACAAAATGCCACAGAAATGGCACACTCTTTGTTTTTACTATTATTTCAGGGGGCAATTTGTATTTCAGACCTGTGACTCAAGGGTTGGAAATTTATGAGCCAGTGTTGAGAGAGGTCAGTCAGCTGTCTGAACAGTGCGAGGAATACTGGGCTTGGAAATTCCTTTCATACCTTCCCATCCTCCCCCCTCCCAAATAAAGAAGGTGATAAAAGACCTCTGTAAATAATATGGTATCTCCATTAAACCCTCCCCGTCTGAGGCAACACTGCTTTGATACTGTGTAGCCAGCTGTGTGTGCACACGCAAGATGATCCATCATTGTTACTTTCTTGCATTTTATTCTCCCATAACATACCCCTGTCTCCTGGACTTTTCTCCCTCCAACTTTCTCTTCAACATCATCTTCATCATCATCTAAGTCTGGTCTTCTTTGAATTGCCGTAACGACATCTGTGTCTGCGGCACTGAAAACTATCCATCTCCCTGATCTGTCCAAATGTGTAGACATTTGGCAGCAGGTAAATAAACATCCAGATGTGTGACTCCTTCAGTTTTCGTCTGGAACTTTGGCACCATGTAGTGACATCTGGAATGAAAGCGAGCCTATTCTTTTGATTTTCCACATTTGGTTATCATTATATTCTTATTTATTGCTACTTTGGTATAATGTACCAGCTCATCTAGGTAGCCATCAACAGGCATAATAATACGGTTAATATTTTACACAAACAATTATCCTTCAAATGGAAGTTGGTAAATGGATTATGAATGAATCCAAGAATATTTTGGCAAATATCCCTGGGAGGCCGTGTTGGGACTAAAGCCACGTAAAGCTCAGTATTCTGGCTGGGGGATTGATGGTGTGTTTGAAAAGCTTAATAAAACATTAAGATTGTTGATGTTGCTGATTCTAGGAAGGCAGGTAGAGAAGTTTAATCAGATATCAGGTGACATAGAAAACAGAAATGAAATAGATCAAAAATGTATATTCTATGCTCGGTATATTCACATCTCACCAGTAGAAAATTGGAATGCAGGATAATGTTGAGATTTTTGTAGTGTGTTGGAGGAAGCTGAGAAGTAACAATGAGCTGCCTGCTGTTGCTGACTCTGCTCCCACCAGCTGCGATCGAGGCCAGGGCAGCGCAGAGCACCCCTCCCTTCCTGCAACACTTTGACCCCTGTACAAACCTATGCTCCAGCCCACACTCATACATCCCGTGCCTTTGGATATTTCAGAAATCCAGATCCTCGATGGAGCGTCCGCAGTGTGGCTTTAGCTAAAAAGAGCTGTGTTCTTTTCTAGAAATTGTTGAGTGTAAATTTTACGGAATTTTACTAAATTCTACATTTGTTTACAGGCATACCTGGTTTTATTGCACTTTGCTCTATTGCACTTTGCAGATGCTGCATTTTTTGCAAATTGAAGATTTCTGGCAACCCTGTGCTGAACAAGTCTGTCTGCTCCATTTTTGCAACAGCATGAGCTCACTTTGTGTGTCTGTGTCACATTTTGCTAATTCTTGCAACTTTTTCATTATTATTGTATCTATTATCATGATCTGTGATCTGTGATGCTTGATGTGGTTATTCTAACTGTTTTGGGGTGCCATGAACCATGCCCATATAAGACGATAAACTTAATAGATAAATGTGTGTCTTTCGACTGCCCCACTGACCCGCTGTTCCCCCATCTCTCTCCTCGGGCCCCCCTGTTTCCTGAGACACAACAATGTTGAAATTAGGCCAATTAATAATCCTACAATGGATCGCTTGAGCCCAGGAGTTTGAGGTTGCTGTGAGCTAGGCTGACGCCACGGCACTCACTCTAGCCCGGGCAACAGAGTGAGACTCTGTCTCAAAAAAAAATAAAATAAAATAATCCTACAATGGCCTCTAAATGTTCAAGTGAAAGGACGAATCATACATCTTACTGTAAATCGAAAGCTAGCAATGATCAAGCTTTGTGAGGAAGGTGTGTCAAAAGCAGAGACAGGTTGAAAGTTAGGTCTCTTGTGCCAAACAGTTAGCTGAGTTGTGAAAACAAAAGTTCTTGAAGAAAATTAAAAGTGCAGCTTCAGTGAACACATGAATGATTAGAAAGCAAAATAGCCTTATTGCTGATATGAAGAAAGTGTTAATGTTCTGGACAGAAGATCAAACCGGACACAACGTCTCTGTAAACCAAAGCCTAATCCAGCCAGGCCCTAACTCAGGGGTGGGGAACCTGCGGCCTTAAGGCCACATGTGACCTTCTAGGTCCTTTTGACTGAATCCAAATTTTACAGAACAAATCCTTTTATTTTTATTAATACATTTTTGTTTGTCTTTTATATTTTTATTTTATTTTTAAAATGAATGTATTTAAAATACCAAAGGATAAAATAAGTTTCAACAAAATACTCCTCCCAGATTGACTGGCACAATTAGAATATTAGTAAGCCACAGGGGCTAAATTGACGGCAGCTACACTCATGATTTAGTTCTAACTTCCCCCACCCGACTGGCACGCCACTACTGCACGAGCCTGGTTGGCGAGAGTTTATAGGGGTCGAGCATGCCAGTCTGTTATCAGATTTTGATAACAGTGCACTGTGTTTCTGTTTGAAGTGGAATTTGTAAATAGTTGCACGGTTTGACAGTATTTTTAAATTCTGTCTCCTTAACAGTCAATCTTAGTCAAAGAAGACCAAGAAAACACTGAAGGAAGAAAACAAATTTTTTAATGAGGATCGGCAATTGCAGTATTATCTTGTTTCTGCTAAAGGTAAGATGATTTGCTTGTGTGATACTGCAATATCAACGTTAAAGAAATTCAGTGCTCATCAGCATTTTCACACTCATGAGGACCACAAATATTTTAAAATAGAGGGAGAGGCATGAAAGGTTGTATTGCAGAAATTAAAAGACAAAAAGCAAAAGCAAAGACAATTATTTCAAGCAGCAATAAGATCTGGAAATAATGCCACTGAAGCAACTTGTAAAGTAGCGTATATACTCAGGGATAAAGGGAAACCATTCAGTGATGTAGAAATTGTGAAAGAATGCGTTGTTGAAGCTGTAGGATGCTTAGACCCGGATAACGTTTCAAAGCACAAACAACTGCCTCTTTCAAGGAGAACCATAACTGATCAGCAGCAGGAATTAGCCTTCAACTTAACAGAACAAATTCAAGCAATACTTCATGAAAATATATATTATTCAATTGCTTTGGATGAATCAACTGATATTACTGACTTGGCACAGGCTTTATACTTCATTCAGGTTATAACATTTTCTTTGCTATGGAGAGTTACTTGCTTTGCGGGGGAGGGGGGGCAAGGGCATCATACGTAACCTAATCATCTGTACCCCCATAATATGCTGAAATTAAAAAAAAGGGGGGGAAAAAAAAAGACTGTCAACAATAAATCTTCCCAGATGCTGGGCTATTGAAAAAAAAAAGAGTTACTTGTTTTGGACACTCTTGTGAACAGAACACAGGGAATAGATATCTTCAACAACTTTCAAGATAAATGTAGTGAAGTTGTACTGAAT
>NW_012150541.1:2508906-2515033 GCF_000956105.1 Propithecus coquereli | reverse complement strand
AAAAAAAAGGGGGGGGAAAAAAAAAGACTGTCAACAATAAATCTTCCCAGATGCTGGGCTATTGAAAAAAAAAAGAGTTACTTGTTTTGGACACTCTTATGAAGAGAACACAGGGAATAGATATCATCAACAACTTTCAAGATAGATGTCGTGAAGTTAGACTGAATTTGGTAAATTTAGTGAGTGTCTGTACCGATGATGGTGTACCTTCCATGACAGGAAAACATGAAGGGTTTCTTGCACAGATAAAAAAAGTATTAACAGATCCATACACTCTCATTTCTTTTCATTGTATCTTGCATCAGCAAAATCTCTGTGCTAAAGCTAGTTTTAAGTGACACTGTACAACAAGTTATAAGTATTGTTAAATATATTCATGCAAATACAATGCAACATAGTCAGTTTTGTAACATACTAAAGTTGAAGGATGAGGTATTCAGTGTGGATTTGCTGTATCATTCTAAAGTGTGTTGGCTATCACAGGGACAGGTATTAGCCAAGATTTTATCTCTGTGAGAACAGAGTTAAATTTTATGAAGAACAGAATCAGTAATGTGAATTATTAAAAGAAGATTTCTATAGGAATGCAGCATTTCTGTGTGATATCATGTCAAATCAAAATGACTAGAATATTTCTTTGCAAGGTAAAACTAAGTCTATATATGATATGTGGCAAAAAAATTCAAACATTTCAAAAAAAAGCTATCTTTTTCAAAACACTTTGGAAATTTCGGATGAACATTTTCCCCAGTTAGCAAACGTCATTGATGAGCAGGATGATATATGTATATATGTGAATCATTTGAAGAATACACAGCTGTTACAGACCTATTAATTGGAGAACACAATGAAAGTTTCACTGACTGAGAATCCTGACATCACATTCAAATTAGGGTTTCAGCCTCACCTTGATATCACCAAGGCACCTGAAGAACTACAGATGGAATTGATTGAGCTCTCAATAAATGATATTTTAAAGTCATTGTTTGATGCTAAGAAAGATCCAATTGAAATATGGAAAAATGTAGAGTGCTAGGATGACAGGCGTGAGCCACCACACCCAGCCTGATTTTTTTTTTTTAATCAAAGGATTGTTTAGCTGTGTCAGGGTCCCTGCCTGCCTGCTGGGCATATGGATTCTTCTAAGAAACACTTCCCTCTGCTGATGGGATGGGTGGATGCCCCTAGTCAGAAGGCCAGAGTGGACCTCATCACTCAAGCTGGTCCTGCCATTGCACACAGCCATACGCACGTTCTGCAGCCAGGGGGAGCAGCGGAGCACAAGACGTTGGGGCGTGCACTCCACGGGCTGGCCTGCAGCCTTGGACAGCATCTGGGTTCTTCCCACATCCCAGGCTGGATGGTCAAGTGCTCTTGTGAGTTACTTGTGAGAGAAGGTAAATGCATTAGCCCTTATTCCTGCCTCCATCATTGCCTTCAGTTAAAGAACAAATACTAGTGAGAAGCTGGTTGGGTATCTAAACCTGCCCCTCCCTCCTTTATTTAGTCATTAATCAGCAATTACTTGGCATGAAGACATTTCAATCAAATAATTATTTGGTTTTTTGCCAAATTATTCACTCGCATGAATGAATTAATTTTTTCAAACACCAAAAAACACCCAAAATTCACCCAGTGGAAAGCCTTCAACCCATCCCCACCCCCTAGCTGCCAACACCCCAGCCCTCCCAACAGAGGACCCTGGTTATTATATTTGTTTTTTGTTTTTATTTCTTTTTCCTTCCAGAAATTTTAAAGCATTTACAAGCCAACTCCTATGTATATTATTCTTCCACTTACTTTTATCATAAATGGTAGCACATTATATACATTGTTCTGCAGCTTGTATTTTGCACTTAACACTGTATTTGGAGAGCTCTCATGATGAGTCTCTGATTATCACAAATAGTGAAAAATCAAGACTCCCAATCGGAGTGATTTTTGTAAAGTATTTAGTTATTACTTGATGACTAGTATGTGAATCATTTACAATCAGGGTCTACAAAATACACCAAAGTTTACAGTCTAAATTACCTGGATCATTTAGGTAGAAAGAGACCCCATTTCTATCTGAATTACCTAGACAATTGTAGTTGATTAGCATGGATCTAAAACTACCCGGCCCTTTCCCGCTTCCCATTGGGTACATGCTCCGGATTTCAATCCCAACTTACTTCCAAAACCAGCATCTCTGGGTTGTGGCTGGAATTGATGCATCAGCATTTCAAATGTAAGGCCATGGCTCCGAACGACAGGAAATGGCTCCATGGGAGAAATTTTGTATTCTAGAACACCGACAGGACACTCTGAAGAGTAAATAAAGAGCACCCGACACGTGAAAACCATCCACCAGAATGTGAGGTTCAGGCAGATCCTGAATCAGTAGATCCTCTCCCCAAAGCAAAGCCACGTCATTCATCAAAAGCGAAAGCAATTCTCTTTTCAAGAGTGATATATTGTGGGGTACTGGCCTCGGCTTGAAAAGTCACCCAGTCGCTGTAGATGGGCTATTCCCTAGCCAAGCTGTTGATTGGCAGCCAGAGAAGGCTCAAGACACACCAGGAAAGTGGACAGAATTAATTGCATTGAAGAGAACGGTGGGGTACAGAGATGGGCTATTGAGGATTAAAAGGAATTAAACTTAATAGATCTCAACTGATGAAACTTTCCTTGTGAATTGATGTGGGAAAATAAAATAAGATGAAAGAACGGGAAGATTTCACTTTGGCCAAATATTCCATGTATGGGCCTCTGTGATAACGTTCACCGTCTCTCCTTGTTTAATTATTACCACCAGCTGTCCCATCCTGCCCTCCTTCAGTCATGCGTTCATCTCAGCCCCCATCCTTTTGAAATAGATGCTCCCCTTTTGTTCTAATGGAACACACAGGTTTCTTGCAGGCTTGTGCGTGCTAACCGGGTGTGGACTCCACGCCCTCAACTGTTTCCGTCTATGCTGAACGGCGCCTGTGACCTTGTGCTTCGGTCCTGCGTGGTCTCCTTCCATTCTTCTTCTGGCATGCTCAAAGATTCACAGAAATTTAACATCGTTCCCAGGTGTCTTACGAGTGTGCCAATTCAATATTTTAAAAATAATCTATATTTTATTTCCTTAATTCCGTTAACAGATTATGACAGCATTTCGTCAATAGCACAAACTCGTGGGGTTTTAACCAGAGAAATCGAGTTTAATCACTCAAAGTTCTCTGTTGCAACATTATTCTTAAACCTCCAGTGAGTGAGCGGGGCTGGTCGACAGATTCAGTGTGTGCCTGGGGATGAATTCATTTGTGCCACCTGCCCCAAAGCCATGACACGGCTAGAGGGAGGAGAACACTGGGCGGGGGGGAGGGTGTGAGCGCATTGTTTTGGAGAAGGATAACGTGGCAGGAGCTTGTTATTTAATAACCAGCTGCCTTCCAAGCTGGAGAGTTAATCACTACCATTAAGTAGTGATTGCTCCAGGTGAGAAGATGGGAACAGCTTCACATTTGTGAAGGTTTGGAAGTCAAAAAGCTAATGGGCTGATGCAGTCAAAGCTTGACAAGAATGCTGTTTTCTGTTCCAATTGCATTTGAGTTTCCTTGCCTTGCTTTTGGGCTCAGTTCTTTTTTTTTCCTAAACGGAAATGAAACTAAAACAACGAGATCCTGGGGGACTGCCCCTTTCTAGGTTTTATCTGTCCATCATGTTTGAAATTTTTTCAAAAAGCCTGTATAATTTCTGTAATTAGAAAAAGCATTTGACATTTTTTTAAAAAACAAAAGAGAACTCTTTTTTTCATGCTTGCTTTTGTCTAGCTCAGTCTTCCGTGGCTAGCAGGAGTAGCTCAGGGTTCAAGGATGTTTATCCAATTGTGGTAAACAACTGCAGGATTTTTGCTTGTGCTTTCTGGCTCTGTGAAAGATGAGATACAGGAAGGCTGTTTCCAAGTAAAACAGCAAAATTAAAAACAACAAAGAAGATGGAGATGAAAATGGTCATCATTTCCGTCCCACCAGGCGTTTGCCTTCAGTTTATTCCATGCACTCTGCTAGGAGCAGCTGTGGCATTAACAGCCAGAGAACTTAATGTACAGGGGTGGGAGTGGCGTGGCTCGTGGAGGGGTAAATGCAGCTGATTCTGGCTCTGAGACACTGCCACTCAACCTTGCCGCAGTTTTAATTACCTGGGGAGCTTTACAAAACACTGATGTCTGGGGCCACCCCCAGAGATTCGGATGCGATTGCTCTGGATGCCAGCCAGGTGATTCTTTTGTGCAGCCAGAGTCAAGAACCTTCACTGGTCTCCGCCCCATCTCCACCCCCTGCTGTGGTCGAAGTCCTGCTGTTTAAGTGCGATCCACGGACCTGCAGCATCAGCAACACTGCGAGCTTGATGGAAACGCAGAATCTCAGGCCCCACCCGAGACCTTCTGAATCAGAACCTGCAACTAACAAGATCCCCAGATGTGTTGTGTGCACCTCAAACGTCAAGAACCCCCAATCTGGGCCTCAGTATATCTTGCCCAGAATCATCCAGTCACCTAAGGGGTCTCCTTTTCTCTGTTCTCTCCTGTTCCCAAACAATCTCCATATCGAAGTGGTCCAGAAGAAGCCACTGTGGCATAAAAATTATTTTGAGTTGAAGGCATCTGACTTCCTAAAATCCCTATCCGCTTAAAAGCAGAGCCTCCCCCAACCCCAAAAGACTCAACTGTCATAAATTCCCTCCCCAGGAGCAACTCTAAGCTTCTTCTCTCTGCCGTAAGAAGTCAGCCTCACTGGCAAACATTGTCACAAAACCGTCATATCTCCCATCTATTCTCCTAAGGGCTCACTTATCTTTCCAAAAGGACATTTGTGTTTCCATAAGTGTCCTTTGTTCTCCTAGAAGAGCCCCTGTATCCCTCCTCTTCCCTATTAAGATCACATGCAAGCCCCAGATGCTAACTGCCTGCTTGAGTCGCGTTTCTTTGTGGACTCCCATGCACGTGTGCGTAGTTAAATCTGGTTCCTTTGCTTATTTGTCTTTCCTCAGTTTAATTTGCAAGCCCTCAAATACTGAATCTAAGAGAGCAGAGGAATAGTTTTTCATCCCTGAAACTATGCACACAATCATTTCACACTGATGCCTGTAGGATAAAGTAAGAACTTCCTAACGTGGCAAGAAGACCACTCAAAACTAGGCTCCCGCACACCCCTTTACACTTGCGTGGCTCCTTGAGACCCTGCCCCCCAGCCGTGTTCAAGCCCTTTCATGAATCTGCATTTACACAGACTGTTCCCTCTGCATAGTTTGTGTTTCTCCCTCTTCTCTCCATTAATCTCTCACTCTTCAAGACCAGTTTCAGTGTTGCCCCCTCCAGTATAACCTTCCCTATTTTCTTCTAAAAAAGGGTTCTCAACACCCCCAATCTGTGACCCTAGCATTTAGCATAGTGCCTAGTACATGGGAGCACTCAAAAAATAGTTTTGTTTGAATAGATGGATGGATGGATAGATGAACTAAAAACCCCATTTCCCAAATCTCTCCATCCACAATATTTAAAAATATTTAAAGGCTGGTACTACCCTTAATTCCAGGCAAGAGGAGCCCCTGTCCTGAGTTCTGAGCTTCCTAGGACTCTAAGTATCACAAATACACGATGAATGTTTTAAAGAACACACGGGTGCCTCTGTCACTGGGGATCGGACGGTAATGCTAGTGCAGTGCTACCTGCAACCCTAAACATCACTCAGGTGACTAACGTAGCTCAGGTGCCAGGGAAACATTTGTCTACATCTCTTGCCCTATTCCGTGAAACAAAAAGCAACTGAGCCTGAATGCCGTGAAGGTTTGTGGGTTGTGCCTGCACATGTCAGAAATAGACACTGCTTCAGAATTGGGGAGGACTTGAGCAGCAGAAGTGCTTAGGTAAGATAAATGACTAATTAATTACCTTGTCAACTCCATCCTCCTAGATAAGGAAAACACAATAGATTCTCCCATAATGAAGCATTTTTTTCCTCTGGGACATTAAGAGTCCATTTTCTTGTGTCTCTTTGTATTCCAATTTGTGGTGCAGAGGTACTAAAGAATTAGTGCATAATTTGCAACAGTTGCATCTGATATCTGAAGAATATTTTGCAATAATTAAATAATTCAT
>NW_012150541.1:2494241-2505966 GCF_000956105.1 Propithecus coquereli | reverse complement strand
AAATTCGTGGTCCCTTTTGGGATCTAAGTATTACCTGAAGACGTTTATTAATGATTCCAGTAGCTACTGCTTCACAGAGCAAAGTTTCTCCAGTTTGAAGTTAATAAAAAACTAAGAACTATGATAACTCAAGAAATCTTGTCTAATTTGGCATTATTCCACATGACATGTAAATTGTATGGCTCTCTTTGTTACAACAATATAATTAGTGATTTTACTGAAATAAAAACAAGAAATGTAAATTTTATGGCATATGTATGCAATTCATGAGTTATGCATCTCTATTTTATTACTCACAATCCATCACTGACCCATCAGATGTAAAATGCTTAGACGTACGCAAAAATAATTAAATTTGGTCACCTTTGATATTTTGCCAACTTTCTGTCATGGGAAAACTGTAGTCAAACATATGTTTGACATATTTAGTGTATTTGTTTTTAGCACGTACTCATGTCCCAGGCCCTGCCAACATTAGTACCCAGTGACAGCAACGTTTCACCCCAGGCTCCTGCTGTGTCACCCTTGAACTCCAGCATCTCTCTGTCCTTTCTCTCCACTTGGACTGGTTTTCGCTCAGGTCTGGGAGGTGGAAATGGGGGTCAGAGAAACACACAGCATTGGCCTTCCCCGAAGACCTCTGCTCAGCACCTGGCCTGGACTCCCGGCTGCCCTCCTGTCTGCCGGTGGCTCCCACCACGGCAGGCCCCTCTGCCCCGGTGCCCTGTCACTGCAGGCTGTGGCTGGGAATATGGCTGCCACAGTACCTACACCCCAAATGGCCTGCTTGTGCTACCCCTGAGGGAGTTCAGCAACCCCAGGGCCCAGCGTGTGCTGCTAGAGCCATGGTCACCTGCTTGAAGCGCGGTAACTGCAGCTCCCCTGAATGTCCTGGCTGGAATAGGGAAGGACCGGCTCCCCCAGACGTCCCCAAGCTGGGGTCTGCAGCCAGCTTTCAGCAGTGCCCTGGTGTCCTGACCGCGCCCAGACTCCGTCTGCACAGTCTACAAACTCGGGGTCTTCTCTTGGTCTCCTCTTGCTGCTGCAACAAGTTACCACAGACTTGGTGGCTTAAAACAACACGAGCTTATTATCTTATAGTTCTGGAGGTTGGAAGTGCAAAATGGGCCTCGGTGAGCTAAAGTCGAGGTGTTGGTGGGGCTGCGTCCTTCCAGGGGCTAGAACCCGTTTTCTCGCCTTCTCCGGTCTCTGGAAGCTCCTCATTCCGGGGCTGTGGACCCTCCTCCATCCTCAAAGCCAGCAATGGCGGGAAAAGATGAGAAAGACTCATCACTCTGACTCTCTCCTGCCTCCCTCTTCTACCACACACAACCCCTGTGATGGCTCCGGAAGCGGCTGGATCATCCGGGAGACTCTCCCCATCGCAGGGTCAGCTGATCAGCAACCTTCACTGTCATGGGCCCCGTCCTCACAGGGCCTAGGGATTAGGATGTGACGTCTCTGGGGGGCCGTTACCACACCTGTGCTGGCCCTGACTGAGAGGCTGAGGGACCGTGGCCGCGCCAGGGACCCCACAGCACAAGAATAGTGACGTTCACTGGGTGCCGTGCTATGCGCTTTATATGGATCATGTCACTTAATCCTCCCAACAAACCTAGTTTAAGCTTAAAACAAAAACAAAAACAAAAACAAACCAGGGGAGGGATTTGGTGTGACCGGGCTTGACTCCCATGCCCATTCCTGAACTGGGGCCAGGGCTGGGTCGCATTATTGCCTCCATTTGGGTCATATACGTGTCCCTCCCTCCACCCAGAGGGGTGGGGTGCAGCGACAGGCAGCCCCCAGCAGAAGCAACAGGGTTGAAGCAGGGCAGGAAGGTTTCCAAAAAGTCTCAGATGCCCTCCTGAACGGACAAGACAATAAATATCTACCACAAATATTCATTCTTTTAATTCATAAAAAATAACAAAAAATGTGGAATAAAATATTACCCATAATCCTGTCATCCCCAAACAACTGTAATTAACACCATAGAATATTTCCTCCACGCCTTTTTTTCTAGGCACATGCACATGTTTAATATAGTCCCACCATATTGTATAGACAATTTTGCATCCTGCTCTTTTTACTTAAAATTATAACAGAAGGATTTTCTCATGTTATTTCCTTTGACTCTGTTCCCGGCACAATTCACTTCCTTTCCCACTCAGCTCTTTGGCAGAAAAAAAGAGTAGACTGCACAAATAACTGAAAGGCATACTGGCTTTTTTGGTTTGGGGGGAATTTGAGCAAAGAGAGGAGAAAGGAGGATTAAAGGAGCAGGTCTTGGTGACCTTCGCATGGCCGTGGAGAAGAACAAAGGGCACATTATATGTGAGGTTGCCTTGGAAGTGGCTGTATTTATCAGTGCTGTAGCCATTAATCACCAAATGCATTTTTTCCAGATCTTTTAAGTAACCGAGTCCACTGGACAGTCTTGCATGCCAGGGGAGGATGGTGTTCTCCTGCCACAGCCCACTGCAGAAAAAGGAGATATTTCCCAGATATTCCAAGGATTTATTGTGGGCTGTGGGCAATGACAGGGTTTCCCAAAAGCACTTCCTGCTTCAGGTGAGGAGAGGATGCTATTCTGAGAGCTGCTGATAATACACGGATCCAAACCCACAGGCTCTGAACTGCTTAATTGAAATTCACATCAAAATCAAATTCTGGTTGAGCTCAACTTGACTACTACAGATGATGAAAATAGATCCCTGGGTCGCACAAGGATAGTGATTGAGTAGAGCTTGTTTGCTGGCACAGAAATGACATTTCAACTGGAATTAAATTGTCTTCAGTTAACAGAACTAAATTTTCCGTCATTCTCTGACTTGAATTTTCTTTTTTCCCAAAATGACATGGACAGGACCCAGGCATTATCAGTGACTCAGGAAAGACAGTTTGCAGAGGCAGCCAAGTCTGGCTATGGGCTCACCCAGCCTCAAGTGGCTCTGCTGTCCTTAAAGAACAGAGCCAAGGGAAGTGGGGTGACCCGTCCTCCACCCCATCTGTGTAACACTCCAGTCCGTAAATGCCCTAAACTCTCCTCTGCTACACCTGCAGTCAGACCATACTCATCTCCCAAGCGGAATATGTGGGCTCCCAGCCATCGTCCTCACAAGAGAAAGGGCGACCTTTCAAAAACCGAACCCACTTGTGCTAATCCCCTGCTCACAACCCTCCGACGGCTTCCTATTATGCTGGGACCGAAATCCCCATTCATTATCATGGCACTCACACCCGCTGATGGGCACCCCTTCTGACACCCCCTCACCTCTCTTTCCCCACATGCTGTGCCCTGGTCACCCACGCCCCCTTTCTAGTGGGTGAACACCCCAAACTGGTTCCTGCCTCAGGGCTTTGGCACATGCCCATTCCTCCATCTGAGCCTCTTCCCTCAACTCATCATACAAAAGACTCCTGGTTATTCAGATCTTTACCCAAAAGTGCCTTTCTCAGTGAGGCTTCCTCAAATGCCTCCTGTTTTATTTCATTTCTGGAGCATCCACTCTTAAAAGGAAGCTTATTTTTTCATTCCTGCATGCCAATCTTCTCTCTTCCCAACTCAAAGTAAGATTCTCGAAAGCAGGAGTGTTGTTGATCTCTGTCAACACTATGTATTAAGCACCTGCTGGGTACTTAATAAATATTAGTTGGAAGAAAGAATGAATGAGCACTCAATTCTGAAAAGACACGTTCTGCATTATTAGACATGAAGGATGATGTTTGGGAGTATCAGTTTCACTCCAGTCAATGGCCGCTTGGTTTTCACCGCTAGTTCCTGCACTTTGGACTTGTCTTTGGGCTGTGGAAGGATCCCCTTAACATTCATTAAGGTCAGCAAGTGAAAGTCTTATTTCTAGTATGGGAAAGCAAAAGCATGAATCTACTAAAATGTCAATTGCCCTAAGGTGTGAAAAATATTTAAAAATTACCCATTTGCTCTTTTGTGGTAGTAGCCTTAGTCAAAATCTTTTCTCCAAATTTTATTCACGCCTGATAAATGGAAGAAGAGAGTTTTCCCAGAAGGCCATAAAACACGCCCAGCTAGACGGGGCTTATGAGATTTAAGTGCCTGGAGGCGAGAAGGGGAGGAGGGGAATCCTTGAGCTTGAGGATTACTGGGAAGGAAAAAAGGGAAAAGTTAAACTTAGAGCCCAGAACTTCTGAGATGGAGGGATCAAAACCCCAAACCCTCTTCACAAAGAGTCAACATTACTGAAGCCTGTCGGGTTGGCTGGCTGGTCCTGGCCAAAGTCTAATGGCCAGAGGGCAGGCGGCTTCTTCTGGCCTCACCTCCCACTTCTGGTTACAGACCTCACCCCTCTGGGCAGGGGCAGGCAAATCATCCATCTTGGGCCAATCATCCATCTCCCTGACTACCATGATTTGCCCAGGGATGATCACATGACCCAACCAGGCCAATTAGAGTCCTTCCCTGGGACTTTCCTGGCTGGAGGAGGAGGAAAAGAGAAGAGTCCTCTAAAATCCACAAAGACCTCAGCCCAGAGAGGCTTGAGATAGTGTGCCCTGAAGAAAGCCCACTTGCTGTCAGAGACAGCGAAACAACAAGGAGGGACAGACAGACGGGATATGGAGGGGCCCTAGGGCATTTGTGCCCAGAGCAGAAGGTATTGTTGTCCACTCCACAGCCCCCAGCTCACCGAGTTCTCCAGCATCAGCAGCTTAAGGACAGCTTCCTATCTCAAATCCCTGCATCTTTCTTCTCTACCTGAGGACTTTCTCCAGCCTCGTTCTGGCTCCAATGCAACCAGACATGACCCAAACAGGGAAGCTGAGATTCCCAAGGATAACCTGCAACCAGCAGGGGAAGGGAGGTGATGGATAAACACCCCCAGCTCCCCACCCAGCACAAGGAAGGTTCTGAGGGTGATCCGATGGCTTCTCAGAGGGTCCCTGCCAGAAAGGCCCTGTAGCCTACAGCAATAATGCATCACTCAGGCACATCCTTGGGGCTCATCTCAGTTTCCTGTCCCACTTTTCACCTGCATCCTTACTTGGACTTTCTGGGAACACCTTTTAAGTCAACCACCTGCCCTCAACTACTTGTCTCAGGCTCAGCTTTCAGGGAACTCAAACTAACTAGGAATGGCTTGGCTGTGGGTCATCTCTAAAGCCAGTTCCATCTCTGCTTTTGGGGGGCAGGGGGAGTGGGGATGTTGCCTGACCTAAAAGTTCCCTTTTACCTAAGCTTATGTGGCTGAATTGGATCCTGTCATTCTTAAATAAAGAATCCTGAGAAAGAGCAGGTGGGCAAGTTATGGCAATGCCCGGGACTTTGAGGGACATGGTCGCTCAGGGGCTTTGGGGTGGTGGTCTCCTGACCTAGTCTGAGCTCATGCATGCCAGTCCATGGAAGTGAGTGAGTCCAAAGAGTCGCAGCCCCAGGAACACCACAAGCTGGGATAGCCTTGGTGGGGGGCGTATTTAACTGTCCATCCTCCCACCCAAAGGAACCTGCAGCCAGGTAGGGTTTGACTTCAGCCACAGAGGCAGCAGCAAGAGTAGGAGGCTAAGTTCCATTCAGACACGCTGCAGTGACACATGCTCCTCAGGGGGAAGCAGGGGCTCTCAGCAGACCCTGGGGGTGGAGGGGCACTCCTGGAGCAGCCAGCAGGATGAGGCGAGCCTGAGTACCTTCCCATGGCAAGGCAACCAAGTGAGGAAGCAAAGGTATGTGCTCCTGGAGATAGGCATGGAGTGGTCCCCTCTGGGTCCCTGGGGCTGCCACCTGCATCCTAACTGCTGCATCATCCCTAAGAAGAACCATGCCATTCGCCTCAGTGATGTCTAGCTATAAAGCACTTTCACTCCCATTATTTAACTCTATCTTCTTAACCTAGAATTCTAGATCATGAATTTTGTGCACGTTTCACAGAGAAGAAAGTTAAGGCTCTGGGAGGTGAGGTGGCTGCCAGCTCCACAGAGCCAGGGTGCATCCCTAAAAAGAGAAAGCAGCTTCCCCAGTCTCCAGAGCATGGTCTTTCAAATGTACATAAATAATGTTGTTTGGTTCTTCTGTTCTGCTGAGTGCATGTTTACAGATTCACATAGGTGGCCAAGTGCACAGATTTTGCTGTTTATTTGAGTGAACTTGACTACTTAATTAGCTGCTTAAAAGTTTGGTTTAGAGAGTGACTCAGCTTCATACACCTATGGGCACCAATCCATCACTTGTTCATTCAGACAATCAACAAATAAACCTCAGGAATTTACTTGGATTAAAAGCCCAGAGTCGGCTGGGCACAGTGGCTCACGCCTGTAATCCTAGCACTCTGGGAGGCCGAGGCGGGCGGATTGTTTGAGCTCAGGAGTTCGAGACCAGCCTGAGCAAGAGTGAGACCCCGTCTCTACTAAAAATAGAAAGAAATTAATCAGACAACTAAAAATATATAGAAAAAATTAGCCGGGCATGGTGGCGCATGCCTATAGTCCCAGCTACTCAGGAGGCTGAGGCAGAAGGATTGCTTGAGCCCAGGAGTTTGAGCTTGCTGTGAGCTAGGCTGACGCCACGGCACTCACTCTAGCCCGGGCAAAAGAGTGAGACTCTGTCTCAAAAAAAAAAAAAAAAAAGCCCAGAGTCTTCTTGAGATGCCATTTTTCAGTGCATATTTCATTTTAGGTTGCTAGGAGATAAATTGGTTTTTTTAAAAAAGCAATTTGCATAAAGACCAGGAAAGCATTTTAATAATGTCAATATATAGCCAAATGGACTAAAGTGCTAAAGTGACAATTTTTCATGGGATAATTAAGCCTCCAAATTTGAATGTTATAAAAGAGATATACTTGTATTCCATGGAGATCTATTCCACTTAGGTAGCTAATTATTTCTCAAGAACAACACTGAGTCATGTTAGACATCTTCTTGCTAATCTAATAATATTAAGCTACTGGGAGATGGTTCCTATCCTACCACATAATCAGGAATGGAAAACCGGTAGGGTTTTAATTGCAGAATTGTGGGAAATTCGTTCTTCTAATCACTAACACAAATCTGACAATCTGTCCGGGAGCCAGGAACTAAATTGAAGAAGTTTTCTTTCCCTGATACATACGCTGTAGATTTTGCCAATTCGAACTAATGGAGAGGAAGAGTGTCTTAGTCTGCACTGCTGTAACAGAATACCTGGGACTGGGTAATTTATAAACAACAAAAATTTATTACTTATAGTTCTGGAGGCTGGAAATCCAAGATTAAGGTGCCAGCAAGTTCAATGTCTGGTGAGGGCATTGTCTCTGCTTTCATGAGGACACTTGTTACTGCATTCTCCCAAGGAGATGAACACTGTGTCCTCACGTGGTGGAAGGGACAGAAGGGCAAAAGGGCCAAATGCTGCCCAGAGCATCTTTTGTAAGGCATTAATCCCATTCATGAGGGCAGAGCCCTTGTGGCTTAATCACTTCCTAAAGGCTCCACTTCTTAATACTGTCACATTGGCAAGTAAATTTCAGCCTATGAACTTTAGGGGACACATTCAGACCATAGCAAAGAGCCAACCTATTTTGCTGAAAAATATCAACTGTAGGACTTATTTAATACTTAAAAATTTTTTCCCTTCAAGTCCAAATAGAATCTTGAGTCTGACACAAAATAATCAATATATCAGTGTTAGCCATTATTACTGCCTTGATGTAGATACATAGACTAGAAGAAACTTTTTAAAAAGTTCTTTGAAATGGTGTGGTAGATTGTTTGCAAAGAGAATCTGATAATTCTTCTCGTCCCTATATGCCAGCCTTTTCATACCACGACTTTATAACTTCTCCCATCCAGAGGTCCAGAGGAGGAGTCTGTGTCCCTCAAATCTAGGCAGGCCTTGTGACTTGCTTTTAACAATAGACTGTGGTAAAAGTGATGTTGTGTGACCTTAGAGCCCAGGCCTTAAGAGACCCTAAAGCTTGTACTCCTTCCTCTTGGAACACTTCTGTCACCATGTAAAAAGTCCCAGCTGGCACCTTGGACATGCTAGACCACTTGGAGAAAGAGGCCCAGCAGATGGTCAGCACCAACTGCCAGCCATGTTAGTGAGCCTGTCTTGGACCCAAAGCTTGGACCAGGAAAGCTGCCAGACAAGTGGGACCTCCTGAATGACTCTAGGCAAGACCAACAGAAGAACTGCCCAGCTGAGCCCAGCCCAAGCCACTGGCCCACAGAATCATCAACACATAAAATGGGTGTTGTTTGAACCACTAAGTTTTGGGGTGGTTTGTAATGCAGCAATAGATAACTGATACAAATGGATATGTAATAAATGTAGACAACTCAGAAATAAAAATACAAAAACAATGAAAACATCCCTCACAATCCTACCTCTAATGTTAACAACCGTTAATATGTCGGTGTTTTTCTTCCAAACTTTTTCTTTGTGTTTTTTACAAGAATGGAAACATTGTTATGAACTGAAGTGTGTCCCCCCACCCCAAATTTATATGTTGAAGCCCTAACCTATAATGTGACTGTATTTGGATATAGGGCCTTTTAGGAGGTACTAAAGGTTAAATGAGGTCATAAGGGTAGGACTTTAACCCAAAAGGACTAGTGTCCTTATAAGAAGAGGAAGAGACACCAGAGATATCTCTGTCCCTCCCCCTCTCCTCCAGTGCACAGAAAAAAGACCACGTGAGGACGCAGCAAGAAGGCAGCCATCTACAAGCCAAGGAGAGAGACCTCACCAGGAACCAACCCTGACTTCCAGCCTCCAGAAATGTGAGAAAATAAATTTCTGTTGTTTAAACCACTCAGCCTGTAGTAGTTTGTTATGGCAGCCCGAGCAGACTAACATACATATTACTATTGTTTTGAACATGTGGTGTTTTATGCACCCAATGTGAATGTTTCTTCATAAGAGAGTCTTCAACGTCATTTTAAATTATGGCTTAGAATGATGTCTTAACATGAGTCCTCCAGAAAATATAGCCATAGGATTAAAATGCTGGTACTTTATTTGGGATGTGCAAGACCTAGGCAGAGACCTTGAGAAGAAAAGAGAAGAAAAATATGAGGAAAACCACAAATGCTGCATGGTGAGTCACTGGGCTGGCTGAGATCTCAGGACAAACTGCACAAAGACCCAGCAGGACAGTCACTGGGCATGTTCCCCTGGCCCCAGGTGCTCCCCAGAAGGGCTGCAAGGAGGAACCACCCCACAGAATAGTTCCTGGAGGGAAGAAAGGGGGGTGTGTCCACCCAATTCCCTCTTGTCTCAAGGGTCGAGTCACCCCCACAGGGAGTGTCAGGGCTCAGAACATGACACCCCAGAGTGTGGCGCCTTGGCATGCTGAGCACTTTGGACTGAAGGAGACTGGGAAAGCCTCGGAAGCAAGGTCTCGCACCTTCTCCAGCTCCCTTCCCTCCCAGGTTCGTCATGGGAACTCCTCTGCCCCAGAGCCAGCTATAAAACCTGGGAAGGCCCCTCTCTGACCTCCTCTCTCTCTCTCGGAGTCCTCATGTGACAGATGTCCTGCCCCATATGCGGGGGGCGGGGGGAAAGGAACGTCTTACAGGCCTGGTTCGTCCCAGCCCCACTGCCTGGTTCATGCCATTAGATCAGATCACACCCCTTTGTCCAGTCACGTGTCTTCACAGCTACCCGTATGGGTCCTCAGACTGAGCATTAAATACACAGTTCTCCCTGGGCCTTCGGGTCTTCATTTTCTTAGGAAGGGTCCCATGCCATGTCAAACTTTTATTAAATAAATTTGTAGGCATTTCTCCTGTTAGTCTGTTCTTGGTCACTTTTATTTTCAGGCCTAGCCAGGAGCCCTAGGAGGGTTGAGGAAGCTTTCCTCCCGACAGGAGCTAACTCACTCTCCCCTGCTACCGGTGGTGTCCAAGTGCCTGTCTGGTACCCAGAGCTCAGAAGCCCTGGCTGGCAGTATTTATCGGAGCTCAGTAACAGAGGGTAACTGTGGCAGGTAGGACACTGAGCCCAGAGGACGGACAGATGGAGGCTGTCTAGGGAATCTTAGAAGGCACACAAGTCTGTGTCCAACATGTGTGTGGACTGCATAATCTATTTCATTGACTGTTTCAGTCTTATCATTGTACATTTAGTTTGTTTCCAATTTATTACCTTTATGAGCAGGGTCGTGACAAACATTTTTATAAGTTAGCCCTTATTCTCATCTATGATTATTGCATTAGCATAAATTCCTAGAAGTGAAATCATTGGGTCAAAGTTTATGCATGATTTTGAGGCTTTTGACAAATTTCACTACCCAGATAGATACTATGATATATTTTGTAGTTTCCAGGTCCTGTACATTTCTTATTAAGTCTACTCCTTGGTACTTTATTTTACATTTGTGACTGTTGTGAATAGGATCTTATGCCAATCATATATTCCCTGACCAGTTAGTGTACATGATGGTCTATGAGAAAGATTTTTATTTTTGTCTCATGTTTTAATTTAATTTTGAAAAGTTATTGAATTTTCATGGTTGAAACTTTTAAAGCTATAGAGTAAAAACCCACCAAGCTTCCCCCTCCCCGCCCCAGACAATCAACACTACAGGTTTCTTATCTAGACAGTTGGAGCACTTCATGCAAATGAAGCAAACACACACATACATACACACGTGCATTCTTCTTACAACAGTTGTGACAGTCCTTCTGTGCCTTGCTTTTATTCATTTCACAATGTATCTTGGGATCATCTCATATTATCACCTAAGGATTCTGCCTCCTTTCTTTAATCTAGGTTCTCCATCATAGTATGGATACTGTAACCTATTTAATCATTCCACTGTTGACTGGCATTTAAAATGTTTCTAATCTTTTGCTATCTCGAAAAACACAGCAATAATAATTTTGTAAACATATCATTTCACGCACATGTGAGTATATCTGTAGGATAAGTTCCTAGATGAGGCATTAATGAGTCAAAGGGTATGGACTTTTGTAAATTTGATAGAGCTCTCCATAGAGGTTGTGACAATTTACATTCCAAAAGGAAATTCAAGAGAGGCCTTCACCCTCATCTCAGCATGACATTGAACTTCACAAGTCCGGTAGGTGAAAAGCAGTATCTTGGTGTAGTTTTCATTCAAAGTCACTTATTGTGAGCAAGGCTCAGCATGTTTCCATGTGCTTAAAAGCCATTTATATTTCTTTTTCTGAGAACTACCCATTTGTGCTCTTTGCCTGCTTCCATCACATTGTTTGTTGTATATATTTTTTAAGAACAGCAAGCTTTGCGAATTCTCTCTTAAGTTCTAATAGTTTATCAGTTGATGCTCTTGATTTTTCAGGTAGACAGTGGTAAATAATTATCACTTTATTTTCCTCTTTCTAATAGCCTTTCCTAATATTCCTTTTTCTGCATGTGCATTTTTACAAAGACTTAAAATTTCCAGAAAAGCATTAAAAAATACTGGTGATAGTGACCATTCTCGTCTTATACCTGACTTTAATGGGAAGGCATCTAGCATTTCACTACTAAGTGTGATATTGGTTGATAGTTCCAGATATACACTCTCAACCATTTTAAAGGAGTGTCCTTCTATTCCTGGTTTACCGAAAGACTATCAGCACTGTTTTTAAAATTTGATCAGTATTGGATATGAAATTTTATTAAAATCTTTTCAGAATATATTCAGATAATTGTATATTTTTTGTGTTATGATATATTATATTGATAGATTTCCAAATCCTTAACTATCCTTGCATTTCTGGAATAGTATGTTAAGCTTTTTTTTTTTTTTT
>NW_012150541.1:2485440-2494092 GCF_000956105.1 Propithecus coquereli | reverse complement strand
CTCTTGCTCAGGCTGGTCTTGAACTCCTGACCTTGAGCAATCCACCCGCCTAGGCCTCCCAGAGTGCTAGGATTACAGGTGTGAGCCACTGCACCCGGCCAGTGTTAAGCTTTTAATGTAGTGCAAGACTCAGGTACCTAGTATGTATTTAGGATTTCTGCATTTCTTATGTATAATTATATGAAAAAATTAGTGTATGGTTTTTGTTTGGTAAGAAGTTCATTGTATGACCTTGAGCTATTATTAGAATGATATTGTCTGATGAAGAAATATGATTCGATTTATGCTGATCTTTTGAATTATTGTGGTTTGAAAAGTCTGGGTATCACAATCACTTACATTGTTCTTGAGCAATCTTCTTTGGGTGTCATTTTGCTTTTCCAAATCTGCATAATCAAGTCACAGGTATCCCTTTTCACAGCTACTGTCACCTATCTGCAAGGTGTCAGCATTATATGACCTTGGGCAAGGTCTTTAATCTCTCTCAGCCTCATTCTCTCCTTTTGTTTAAAAATGGGGGGCGGGGGCAGGTAATAATAGTATTGTCTTATGGTGGCAGTATTTTGTGAAGATTAAATGAAATTTTGTAAAAGCTGTTAGCACATTACAACAGGGTAAGAGCTCAAAATGCGGCAGATATTATTATTATTATTAGGCTAAAAGCCTTTCTTGATAGCCAGTCCCATCTGACGACGTCCATGTTAATGATGTACTTCCTGCATCAGTGCTTGCTCAGTGCTCAAAGACAACGTTTGTGAAAACGCATTGGAAATAAAAGCACTAAACAGAAGTTAGCTATTAAAAAAATATTGCCTGGCTGGGTGCGGTGGCTCATGCCTGTAACGCCAGCACTCTGGGAGGCTGAGGCGGGAGGACTGCTTAAGCTCGGAAGTTCGAGACCAGTCTGAGCAAGAGCAAGACCTTGACTCTACTAAAAATTGAAAAATTAGCTGTGTGTGGTGGCATGCTCCTGCAGTCCCAGCTATTCGGGAGGCTGAGGCAAGAGGATCACTTGAGCCCAGGAGTTTGAGGTTGCAGTGAGCTATGATGATGTCACTGCACTCTACCCAGGGCGACAGAACAAGACTCTGTTCAAAATATATGTGTGTGTGCGTGTGTGTGTGTGTGTGTGTGTGTATACATACACACACACACATATATATAGTCTGCTGAAAAAACATGATTAACTTTATGTTGATCTTTTGAACTGATGTGGTTTGCCCTAGCATATTGTCACACAACAAAGAGATTTGAGATATATATATATATAGCAATCAAGAGTTACAAAAGGGCTCAAAAAATTGTTTTATTGCACACAGTTTAAATGCTTTTCTACAGTTCTGTCCCCATGAGTCATTTTAACAGACTACATTTTTCCCTACATATGGCCCAGGGGTGAACAGTCTCACCAGGGGAGCGGCCTGCTGTACTACACACACCGGAGAGAGGCCACCTGGTGACGAGGGCGTGGGTTCCAGAGCCCACGCGGGCAGCCTGGCTCTCAGCTCCTTCTCTGCCTAGCTCTGCGGCTGCGCACAAATGATTGTCTCCTCTGCATCCTTGAAGGATGATGACAGAAATCTGCCTCATTTGGAATCGTGAGAATAAAAAAAAAAAAATGAGTTACTGAAAGTAAAACATTTAAAATAGCACCTGGCCTTTGGGGAGCATTCAGCGAGTGTTTGATGTCATCTGTATTACTTTTATTACTGCACTCTAGAGTGGCAACGGGAGAAAAGATTCAGTTGGTAGGTGGTGAAAGTTGGAAAGATTTTATGTAGTTGGTTTTCATCAGAGATCCCAGTCCCCAAATCCTCAAAAGCCCTTACCATTTAGGTCCACCCTGAGTAACCGGGAGGGAGTAAGACTCAGAGGTGAGGGGCCCCCGGCTGGCTGGATTTGTCCTGAAGATCTCTCTGAAAAGGGGCAACCCATAGCAGGCAGGATCCTTCGCTTTCTGTGCGTGTGTGCGTGCTGGAAAAACTCCCTGATAAATTCCCTTGTGTCTGCCGTGGCTCTCCCTACACTCTAGTGTACTTGAGTCGATGGAAAATTAGTGTTCCTATATCAGAGCAAATCTTAATCTTAACCTTGAAAGTTGTAGCTATAATACACATGCATGTACGTGAGGCTGCCACATTAAAGCAAAATATCCCTCAAACTCAGAGGATCAATTAGCAGATGCATTCATGATGGTCTTGTTTACTCTGCTGTTGTCACCTTTTCTTTGTTGAAACGGACTCCCCTGTTTTTATGAGAATCATTAGTGCCCAAGAGGAAAGAAGGACCTTTGCATTTCACAAGTCTGCGAGCTTTCATTTCTGAGCAGGGCTCAGGCTCGACAATATTTTCACAAAGTGACAGTCATAATTAAGTCCTAACAAATGACCATCATGCACAATAGAACTGCAAATAAAACTCTACGTGTTGAATGCACTTATTGTTCCTTCTTGTTTGCAAACATGTACACAGTGAGATCTTGATTATTTCAGAGCCTGGAAAAACAAAATTGTCTTCCAGTCTGTTTGAGCACTGGTTTATTTTCCTGGCTCCTGGAGAAATGCCGAACTTTTTTGGAAGAGCATATCTCGTGCGTCCTAAACCCTCCCACTGGGAGAAAACCCGTGGTGAAGACGGCAGGCATGAGGAAAGTGAGGCTGGGGGTGGCAGGAGGAGACCATCCCCGCGAAGCCAGATGTGCATTTGGCCACCCCAGCCCCCCACCCACAGTCTTCCTCCAACGAGCTTCCAGTGGGTTCTGACTTGCTCATAATAACTATCCCCTAACCACTGCTCACAAGTTCAGCATAATTCTTCCTTTACTCATACAAAATGTAGCTACTTAAATTATATGTTTAGATTTTTATAGAAGATACAGGAAAAAAACAAAGCAAAGTGTTTTCCCACTCTCTTACACAATCACTCAACACAATGCTTCTGACACCAGATGTGTGGGGTTCTCCCCCCACCCCGACACACACCAAGCAATTCTCCAGCAGACACCTACTGGATGTCCTATAATTCAATTCAGTTCTCCCCCATCTTCCTGGAGATAGCATCAGATCGCGCAGGCCGAGGGCTCAGTCCCACAAGACCACCCCCACTGCACATGCCAGCCACAGCCCCAGGATGTGACCTGTGCTTCTGATCAACTGGCTGTAAGTCAGAGTTCGACGACTCCCTCCCTCAGGTTCGGTCAATTTGTTAGAGCAGCTCACACAACTCTGGGAAACACTTTACCTAGCTTTGCCCATTTATAATATTATAAAGGGTATTACAAAGGGTACAGGTGAACAACCAGATGGAAGAGGTGCACAGGGTGAGGTGCAGAGGAAGAGGTGCAGAGCTTTCATCCCCCTCTGGGAGCGCCACCCCCCAGGAACCCCCACGTGTTCAGCTATCCGGGAGCTCTCCATCCTGTCCTTTTGAGTTTTTACGGAGGCTTCATTATGCAGACGTGATAGATTACTTCATTGGCCACTGGTGTTCAACTCAACCTTCAGCCTCTCTCCTCCACCAAGGCTGGGGGCTGGGGCTGAAAGTTCCAACCCTCTAACCACACGGTCAGTTCTTCTGGCAACTGGCTCCCATCCTGAGGCTACACAGGAACCCTCAGCCACCAGCCATGTCTGTAGCAAAGGGTTTTAGGAGTTGTGTGCCAGCAACCAGGGGCAGAGACCAAGTACATATTTCTTCTTCTATCATAATATCACAAGATTCAAGAGGAAAGAAATCATCCCAACTTCTGAGAAGTTGCCAGACTCTAGAAAGGATAATGGAACCCACAGACCCAGGTTCAGCCACTTGCTGTGTGACTTTGGACAACACGAATAGCTTCTCTGGACTTCAGTCCCATTAGAGTAATAAAGTCTGCTGCACTTGTCTTAAAGAATCGCTGTGAGATCCAAACAGGCTAATACATTAGAAGATTCTTAGAAGGTGCAAAGCATCACACAATGTAAGGTATTATCCGTCATAGTGAGTGGCGTGTGAGGTTAACTCCGATTAAATGTTTGATGAGGAAACATAAAGTAAAATTTATGAAATGAATAGATGTGCAAATGGACAACTATTGTATGATTCCACTTACATGAGGTCCCTAAAATAGGCAAATTCAAAGAGACAGAAAGTAGCAGAGAGGTTACCTGGGGGGAGGGGGAGGGAACGTGGAGTCGCTGCTTGATGGGTGCACAGTTTCTGTTTAGGACGATGAAAGTTCTGGAGATGGATGGTGGTGACGCTTGTACAACAATGTGGATATCATTAAAGCCACAGAATTATACACTTAAAAATGGTTAATTTTATGTTATGTAAGTTTCACCTGAAATTTTTTTTTTAAAAAAAGAAAAGAGGTTGGTCTTCCTAGCAGAACTGCAGGAGTGTTTGGACGGGGGGCGGCGGAACGGGGTGGAGGACAGGCAAGAACTCTGGCCTCCCTGCAGCTGAGAGGGGCTGTCAGAGGCTGGAGTCACAAACCACCAGGTTTCCAAGGGGTGGGAGGCCCCGTCTGCCATGTGGGTTATATTTGAAGGAAGAGGAGGTGCACCTCCCTGTAGCCCACAAGAACTTAAAATTTAAACTTTGGTTTAGAGAGTATAGTAACCAACTGTCTTCTCAAATAAGTGAAGCAATAAACTATTTACTAGATACATACTTAAATAAGAAAAAGTTGAAGGTAAAGGTATAAAAAAAGTCCCAGCTAAGTGAAAACAAAAAGAAAGCAGATGTAGTAAAATGAATACCAGAAAAAATTGAATTCATGGTGAAAATCATCAAAGGAGACAACAGGGATATTTTACATTGATGAAAAGCTTAAGCTTGAGCTCTCACACACCTAACAACACAGCTTTACACTAGGCGAGGCAGTTTGAAAGATCAGAAGGGATCGATAAACCCACATTATAGCTTTAACACATCTCTCTCAGAAATTAATCAAGTATACAAAAAAATTTTCCTCAAAATTTAAAAACACAGTGCTATATACATATGAGTCAAAAAAGAAATTATGCTGATTTTTTTAAGTATTAAAGAGTGAATGACAAAGAAATTACAAAAATATCAAAATGTGGGTGTTTTGCTAAACCATTACTTAGAGGGAACATCAGAACATATATTTGAAAAAAGAAAAAGATTAAAAATTGATAAACTGGCTGGACAAGTTAGAAAAAGAACAGCAGCATAATTGCAAAGAAAGCTGAAGGAAGAAAATGACCAAACTAGCAAGAAATCAACAGAATAAAAGAACAGAGAGAATCCACAAAACTGGTATGTTTGTAAACGTAAAGAGACAAACACTCGGCAAGATTGAAGAAGAGGTAAAAGGAGGCAGAGAGAGGTCACGATAAAATCCAGCAGGCATAAAAACGGGAATAGAACTGTAGTCGCAATCAAGATTTTAAAAACCTGAAGAACACTTTGATATTAAACAGGATTCTTTATACCACAATGTTTGAAAACTCAAGTCAAATTTGATAATTTTGTTGAAATATACATATAAATGGAGAATTTTTTAAAAATTCAGAATGGATCTTTTAAATAAATGGAATCAGAGTCAAAAATTTTTCTCATACCAGAGGCCTCTGACCCAGCCATCTAGACAGGTGAGCTTTTCCAGAACTTCAAATAATAAATAGATTGTCCCTCTCTTATATAAACCATTCCCCCTCCAAAATAAATAATAGAGGAAAAGTTCCTCAACTCACTTTGTGAAGATAGCATCCCATTGCTGTCAACACCAGACAATCGCCTGCAGACAAAGTAAAGTTCTTGGCCATTCCTTGGCAGCAGCCACCCAGGTGATCTCTCTGTGGCTATTCTCGCCCCCTTAGAGTTTCTTCTCCTTGCAGCCCAGAGTGACCTATTTAAAGTATAAGTCAGGTTAGGTCATTGCCTTGCTCAGAGGCCCCTCCCACTCAGCATGTCCTACCTGCCCTTTGCACTCTGGCCCCAGCCACCTCTGTCCTGTCCTCTACTGCTGACTATACAACCTCCCTACGGCCCCCCAGGCATGCTAAGAGTACTCCTGCCTCAGGGCCTTTGCACTGGCTGTTGCCCCAACATTCACATGGCTCACTCCTCACCTTTCTTCTGCCTTTGCTCAAATTTTCCCTCCTCAGAGCGGTCTGCTCTGATCTCTTTAATTAAGATGGCCATTACTCTCCACTTTCTTACCTTAATTACTTTTCTGCATAGTACATAGCATTGTCCATTGTCTAGTTCAGTAAATATTTATTGTTTTTTTTTTAATTATTGTCTCCCCCTCTAGAACATATACTCCACAAAGCAGGGACCTTGTCTGTTTTATTCTCTGATGAATCCTGAAATCTTGGAACAATGTCTGATCCATTGTTGGTGCTCCAAAATATTTGTTAAAAAAAGAAATCTCACTTATAATGTTAGATGCCAGGATCCTGATTAAGATATCAGCAATCTGAGCTGAGCAATTATTATACTAATAATAGCAGCATCATGACTAGGTGGTGTTTACCTCAGGAATGCAAGGATGGTTTAACATGCGAAAATGTGCTAATGTAACCAAGTAATGCCCCCAACATGTCTGGGTCCTAATCTCTGGAACCTGTGACTATGTTACCTCATATACCAAAAGGGACTTTGCAGATATGATTGTTAAAGATGTTGACATTGGAATGTTATCCTGGATTATCAGGGCAGGCCCAGTGTAATCACAAAGAGCCTCAAAAGAGGAGAGATTTTGAACTCCAGGACTGTAAGATGATAAATATATGTTGTTTTAAGCCACTAAGTTTGTCGTGATTAATTATAGCAGCAATAGGAAATTAATATAGTATTTTACCACATTAACAGATTATAGAAAAAAATCATCTGCATAGATGCTGACAATATTCTGCTGCTGACATGAGAAATGCACAGAACAGGCCTGACCTTCCTGCTGGCAAGGCTCAGACCAGCCGTTCCTCATGGAGCACTGTTCTGAGAACAGCTCAGTATAGCACATGGTCTGGGACTCTGGATTCAGAGATTCCTGTCTGGGAATCTGGACTTATAACAGAGCTGTGTCAATTTGTAATTTCTCCTGCTAACTTTCCTTATCTTTGAAATGGGTTAAAGAGTAGTACCTACTTCAAAAAGCCATAATGGGATTACATGAGATGACCCACGCAACGGTGCTAGAACAGTTAGCTCCTATGAGCTGCCTGCCCGGGAAGCGTGCTCCAAAGCAGGCCGAGGCCTGAAGGTGAGCACACTCAGTGTGACCACCTTGCACTGTTGGCTACACCATTACCCAAAACTGCAAAGTGCTTGCGCTGCCTAGCTTTTTACCCCATCTGTCTGCTCTACTCACTGCAGGTGGTGTTTGAGCCTGAGTCGTGGACTTCACATCTCACCCTACTTCTCTCCACTGTGTGAAGTCAGTCCTTTGTGCCACCCATTGAGATTTCTCCAGAGCCCACCTACATCCTGAGGCTGTAGGCCACCTGCAAATTTCATTCCAGCCTCCTGACAGGAGGATACACGGGTTTCCTAACTCACCAGTGTGCAGCTGTTTGCCATGTTCCCCAGCCGACCTTTGCAGACACAGTGCCCGTAATAATGCACATCTGTTGAGGTCCTAGTCTAGGCCAGATCTTGCCCATCTGTTGTGTGTAAGCTCACAGGAGGGTAGCAGCCGTAGTGCAGGAAACAGGATCACAAAAGCTGAATCAGTCCCTCGGTGAGTGACGGTAACCCCCACCTGGGTGATCTCCCGCCTTTGCGCCTGCCCTGGGCTGCGTTTGCACACGGCTCAGCAGTCAGTTCACTCTCACCTCCAGGAAGTGGATCCCTGGGGAAGTCCGCCCTGTAGGACCTAGACGGGGCCACTTCTCCCCAAACGAACAGAGCCCCATGCTAGTCATCCATCACTGAATTGGCCTAATTTTTGTGCTGAGAAAATGAATCCAGAAAGTGCATTCCTGGTGTTCTCAACAATCTCTTTTAACTCCATATTTTGCTAATCAGTAGATTTTACTGATTTTTGCTTGGAGGTTTTTAGAGACCCAGCAGATTCATTAAAGGAAATCAAATCCACTTGGGGAGAGTGGCTGAGTCCCATTTAAATAATGGGCCAGGCTCAGAACTGTTTCAACAATAACTCACTTCACCTGAATTAAATTGCACCTTCTCTGCAAAGGAAACGCCTAACATTAAGTTGTCTTAAAAATTCCATACCATTGCTGGAACCCCGGATTCCAAAAATCGTATCTTTGGTCCTCCTGATAAACCATTAACAAATCAGCTACATGTGAAGTTGACGGTACTAACCCTATTTTTCCATAAATGGGAAATACCCTGGGGTGTCTTTTCTCTCCCAACCACGACCTTGTCTGCCCTCCCCTCTCCCCTCGCCCTCTGCCACCTGACGAATCATTCACTGAAAGATTAAAAGGTATACTTATCTTGGACCTTTCTTCTTAAAATATTAGGGGGAGAAATCACTCTTTCATTATAAAACATACCACATTAAAGAAGATCTGGAAAAGGGAAGAAGAAAAAAAACCCCAGTATCCCAGCAAACCGAAACAGCTAATGGTTTATGGGAATACCCACACTGTGGCCTTTGAAGATATCAGAACCGAAATCTGAGGCTCGGCGCGGTGGCTCACGCCTGTAATCCTAGCACTCTGGGAGGCC